>NW_007729810.1:186390-190424 GCF_000696425.1 Galeopterus variegatus | reverse complement strand
CGCATGCGTGCGTGTGTGTGTGCGTGCGTGTGTGCGTGTGTGTGCGCGTGTGCGTGTGCATGTGTGTGCGTGTGTGCGTGCAGGTGCGTGCGCATGCGTGCGTGTGTGTGTGCGTGCGTGTGTGCGTGTGTGTGCGCGTGTGTGCGTGCGTGTGCGTGTGTCCGTGCGTGCATGTGCTCACGTGTGCACACAGGCAAGGACTAAGAAGCCAGGTGCCCAGGGCAGAGGAGAAATGGAGAGCAGATGGTCACACGGGTTCAGAGCGACAGGAAGAATGAATCACGGAAGAAAGAAGGGAGAGAACGAGTGGGCAAAGGGTGAGGTCACGGAACGTTATGCAGAGACGAGAGGACAGGAGGAGCCGCGTTTGAGGGAACGGGCACAGGACGCCCAGCAGGGACGAGCGTGGAACTGAAGCCACTGCCCTGGTGAGCGTATGGCCGGCTGGTGCCACAGCCGGCTCCGCCCAATGCAGCTGCTTGTCACTTCCTACCGCGATGACTCTAATGGTGGCAGACGCCGCACGTGAACGCTGGGGGGCATTAAGCCGTTGAGGGAACTTTTGCTTTTTCTCGAACAGGTAAACCCCAGGGGCTGCCGCTGGGGAGGGTCCCGCAGGTAAAAGGCCCCTGTTATTCCACCTCCCCCACCTCACTCCTGGCTCTGTCCACAGGAGACCACTGACTGGGAAGCTGCGGTGTCCTCCCTCCTGTCCCTCTGCCACCAAAGAGCCCCAGAGCACGGAAGGCCCCAGGGCACCCGCTTCTCCAGGCACATGGAACCCACCTCCACAGGGGCAGAGGTTGAACGAGGGCGCCACCGACACTGAGTAAAAACTCCAACGTACAGGGAGGGACGGGCCGTGAAGCACCCTCATTTGGAAAACGTGTCCCCCTGAGAAAGCAGCGGAACTGGTGATAAGCACCACAGCCACCCTTTCTCAGGGAAACTGTGTGAGTCAGTCACCATCAGGGAGCCCGAGAGGCGAGACCAGGGAAGCAGCGGGGACGTCGTGCACGGCTCCTGCCGGCAGCACTGTGCAGGAAGACGTCACCCCCAGGCCTGCGACGGTCTGCTCCGTGCTTGCCCCGAGCCAGAGATGCACGCGGCCCTTCCAAGGGGTCCTCCCACTGCCGCCCTCCCACACCTGGGTGGAGGTGGCCGTGCCCGCTCACAGCCACACATCTCCCTGGTGGCAGTCCTGGTGGCCTGGTAACTCACCCGGAAGAAAGACTAGTCAGGTTTAGTGGCTTTCATTAGCAGGTGAATGGGGACTCCTTGGAAATTGTTCATTCACACGTGAGCTTCCTCCTCACCCCCTCTGAGCTGGCTGTTTGTGACCAGAGAGGTCCCCTCCTCCTCCACTCGCAATGGACAGTGGAGAGGTGACCGGCCACCCAGCAGCCAGGGTCCCCCAATGCTAGCAGCTTTGCACTCCCTGGAGGTGGCCAGATCTGGAAAACCCACAAGAAGGAGGCCCCACGGTTCCCCAAGGCCTGTGCCTGGTACCGTGAGGCCTTGTGAGATGGGGAAGTGGGCGACCCTCTCTCTGGGGGTTTCCTAATTGGCTTGTCCTTCAGCTATGTGGGTACAGAGGCTGGGCATATTCCCACAGTCACCGGCGACTCCCTTTACGTGGAGCTTCTTAACCTTAATTGTGATATCACATCAAGAAATAAGCGTGCTGGGAGAACGCAGAGGGGTTTACACCCGAGGACGCTGAAGGGGTTCAGTCTGTCTCGCTCGTTTCCCAGTGAATTCTGCTCAGGAACCAAATACCTGATAAGACAGAGCTCTAAAAATGTGGGCGCAGCTCCTGCCCTGTGCTTATTCTAGAAGCTTCCAGAAACTGAGCCCTGGCCTCAGAGAGCATGCTTGTGAGCTGCAAGCCTGTCCTGGTTGGGATGTGTGACGCCATCCCACAAGCCAGGTGGCAGGAAGGGAGGAGCCTCCCCAGACAGCTGCACCCACAAGCCCAGGGCCTCAGAATGACCAGAGTGACCTTGCAGAGGGCTGCACCCAGAGCAATAGGAGCCAGCGGTGAGTCACATGATGCCTGGAGTGATGCAAAGCCACCATCACGGGCGGCTGGAGGTAACTGGAGCCCTGCAGCTGGTGGTCCCCGGTGGCCACCAGAACAATGACTCGGGGCTGCACACGACCCCGGCTCTGTGCTGGTCAGCCTGTGTGCGTGCACACATGTGCCTGGGCTGATCCTGGAAAGCGAGGCACTCCGGTGCCAAGATCATATCTTCAGACGGGGCCTGCACCTGCTGTGTGGGGCCTCGTGGGGTGCGAGGGCTGCAGGGACCAGCAGCGGCTTTGCACGCAGATGAAGCACACGTGAAAAGGCCACTCACCAAATCCCTGCTTCTGTGGAGCTATTTGTAGATCGCACACTTGTCCTCAGTGGGAGGCTGTGCTGGCCCAGTCGGGCCCCACGACCTGCCTGGGGCCCGCGGCTCCCTCAGTCTGCATGCCATGTTCTCACAACGAGGGTGGCAAGTCCAGCATTTCGAGGAGCAGAGACAGCTGTGCCCAGTGGCGCAGGCTGGAGAAGGGGGCAAGGGCTGGTGTTGGAGCACGTGCAGGGCTCGCACGGATGGTA
Organism: Galeopterus variegatus; assembly: GCF_000696425.1. Classification (NCBI taxonomy): domain Eukaryota; kingdom Metazoa; phylum Chordata; class Mammalia; order Dermoptera; family Cynocephalidae; genus Galeopterus; species Galeopterus variegatus. The sequence goes on along the minus strand of NW_007729810.1, from coordinate 187,816 downwards.
TGTGATTATACCCATGTCTGTTTTCTTTATCAAAGGCACGGCTCCTCCAACTACCCCAGATTCTGATAGGTGAGAAAACCAACTGTTCCCCTGGGATCGTTTCAGTCCCATGGGAACCCACAGATGGGCCTCCCAACCCCCATCCCCACACTCACCAGAGAAGCTACCAGCAGGCACGGATACCTGGAGGGCCCTGGCCCAGCCACAACCCATGGGATCCAATTCTGAAATGTCCCCCTGGGTGTTTGGAAGCAGAGCTTACCCTAAAGGAGAAAGAGATTGTATTAGTCCATTTATGTTGCTTATAACAAAATACTTGGAACTGGGTAATTTATAAAGAAATGAAATTTATTGCTTACAGTTTCTGAGGCTGGGAAGTCCAAAGTCCATCTGGTGGTGGCGACAGTGACCCAGGGGTCTCACATTGCAAGATGGTAGAAGCAGAGGGAGGAGAGAGACAGACAGACAGACTCTCTTCTTCTAAAGCCCTCAGAACCACACCCCTAACCACCATTTTTAATCCATTCACTACTGCAGGGTCCTACAACCCAATCACCTCTTCAAGGCTCCACCTTTCAATGACCATAATAGGATTTCCACCCTCTTAACAGTCACAGTGGGGGCCAAGCTTCTAATACATAAAACTTGGGGGACACAATTCAAGATCCAATAGTTTGGGGGGAACATAATTCAATCCACTACAGAGACAGAAAGAGAAAAAGGATTTGATTTCTGTGGGAAAGTTCCTCCCAGGTCTGAAGTCAAAAACAGAAGCGGCCAGAGCTCTGGCTCGCGGGCACCTCCCGCCTGCCCGCCGTGGCTCTGTCCTCTCCCCTTTCTTGTTGCAGCCAAGCGTCCGGCCACTAAGCTGTTGTGCAGCGTGCCTCCCAGACTGCTCAGGCTGAGGGAGCAAAGTCGAATTCCATGTGGCCGTCGGCCACTTGTTCACACCTCTGGCGAGTAGTAGGTCCTTGGGAACTGAAAAGTAAAAACATTGGCACCATTTGCTACCTCTGGTAGGTCACCTCTCTGGGCTCTTTTCCTCATCAGTAAAACATGTGATCCCTCCAGAGCCAACGCTCTCAGACCCCAGCTCAAGGCCGGGTTTGGCTGCCCCTGGGGCCCGTCCTCAGTCTCACCTGAGACCGTCAGGAGTCCTGGGCCCTCCAAATCAAGGACCGTGGTCAGGAAGGGCCACAGTTCTTCCCCACCTCTCTGCAGCCGCAGGACCGTGAGACCGCCACTGCATGTAGCCCACAGCAGGTGACTTGTGCACGTGAAGAAAGAATTTGCTCCTGGGCCGGCCCGGTGGCGCACTGGATAAGTGCGCCGCTTGGGAAGTGCGGCAGCGCTCCCGCCCGAGGGTTCGGATCCCACATACAGACCGGTTCCCGCTCACTGGCTGAGCGAGGCGCGGGAGCAACAC
>NW_007729810.1:178668-185393 GCF_000696425.1 Galeopterus variegatus | reverse complement strand
GAAAAAAAAAAAAAAAAAAAAAAAAAAAAAAAAAAAAAAAAAGAATTTGCTCCTGAATGAGCGAGAGTAACTTTTTAGCAGTTTTTCTACTTTGAGTCACTTTCCTCTGGAGGCATCTTAGGCTCCAGATGTTGAAACACGTAACGTGCCGTGGGTTGGGAAGCCTGAAGATTGGACCAGGGAACCTCGCCAGTGTCAACTGGCAGAGGCCCAACCTGGCTGTGTGGCCAGGTGACTGCTCGGGTGCCAGCATCCCTGTCTGTAGACCTGGGAAGTTGGGCCTGATCCCTTTTTAAATTGTTTCTAACGCTACAATTACCTGCCCACTCCACCAAGTCCACAGTAGCCCCATGTCAGGAGAGTGCCATCGGCAGCTGTCCCACCTGATCAGAGGGCGCGTTGAGCCTGGGGGAGAGGGCCCAGCCTCTCCTGCCTCGGTGAGCTGGTTGACTTGTGGGTGCCTCCTCCCACCAGGAGGAATCCAGAGGGTGTAATGAAATTAATTAGTGTGAGAGTTCCTTAGATCCTCATGCGAAAGTAGCGCTGAGAGGTGTTATTAAGTCACTGTCACTGAGAAACAACCGCCTGGTCGGGGGCCCCCTTGGCCTCAGCTCCCATGCTGGGAGGGGGGCTGGGCAGGGCCCCACGGGACCAGCAGCTCCCCTCCCTGGAATGCATCATGTGCTGTGTGCTGTTTTCACTAATATCTAGTGAATACAGCATAGTTTAAAATAACTATGTTATCCAAGCAGCTGATTTAGCACTTCTCTGGAGTTCTGATCCAAACTGTACATCTGACATCCCAAACTTATGTCAGCTCTTGCATTCTGCTAACTTTTGGAGTTTCTTCAAATACAGTGACTGGAGAGTTGTCTTTGGGCTGCTCCCCCAGATCTGGGCCATCTCCTTTTTGTTCCTGCGTGGGGACAGGCTCCGCCCACCTGGGCAGCTGCGTATGGTCAGGAGAGGCCCAGAGCTTAGTACAGAGCGAAAATCCCTGGTTGCTTTCAAAATACCACCTGTGAGGGCCGGCCCGTGGCTCACGTGCAAGAGCCTGGTGCTGACAGCACCAAGTCAAGGGTTAAGATCCCCTTACCGGTCATCTTTTAAAAAAACACACACACACACACAAAAAAACACCACCTGTGGGTTAGGTATTATTTCTCAATCTCTAAATAATGCTATTTGTGCAAGGGGATTGTAGGGGCTTCAGAAAGCCCATGGGAAGGAGCGGCATGTGTCCCTAGCACTCACGGGGAGGGCCAGCCTCTTTTCACCAGCCCAGCCCTGGAGAGAGACAGGCCTGAACCTGCCAAGGGCCACTGTGGGCCTCAGGCTGCCACTTCCTCTCCCCGAGTCTCGGCTACTCAGCATGTGACAGGCCGGGCTGAGCCCGTCTCACAGGCTTGCATGAAGGTTAAGTTAGTACAGTCTACAGTGCCGTGCCTGGTGAATATAAAGCACCCAAGCAATGTCACCTGTGTTGGTCCCAGACACGGGAAGGACCACTGAGCTCCCCACTACAGACCATGCAGACCATGCTGGTTGTAAAATACAAAGTCCTTTATCTCTTCAGCGACTTCAGATTTGGTGTGGATTTTCCTTTGTCAAAGACAGTATTCTCTGCCCTCGTTTTCACTGCATCGTGCTGAAACAGCAGCTTGACGAAAACACCTGGATACCACAGTCACAGGCACTGCAGAGACAGGCAGTGGGACGAGCAAGAGACTGCAGACCTGCTGCCCTGCATGTCGAGAGAACTCCACAGGCACTGAAAATATAGGCCCCTTTAACTCACACAAAAAGTGTCGAATGTTTGTTTCAAACACAGGGAACAGTCATACATCCAAGGGCCACTAGAATTTATCAAGCTTCCTAGCACAGAATGCGCATTGTGTGTTACATTTTCATAAATCAAGCCGGCTTTTTGTAGTTTTTTAAGGACCAAATCAAGAATGCAAAGAACACGTCCATGTTAACATCAGACTCTGCTTTTCTCTCACACGGGGAGCTCAGTGCTTCCACTGTGTCCCCTGCTCTGACATCGCTGCAGCGCAGGGGCAGGTGCACTGTCAGCAGCCCCTTGCCTGTCCCCGTGCTATTCCGGAGTGTTCTGTGGCTGTCAGCTCCCACCCCTTCACTTTTTGGCAGGAGCATTTGTTCCCATGTGGAGTCTCCCTCCACTGTCCTAACCGTGGTTTTAAACCTCACATGACTGACCAAAGACCCTTAGCACTTGCAAAATTATTAGAAATCCCTCCAAAGAAATTCAACTAATTTTTCGGCACAACCAGTTGGATTCCCCAGTAAATGTTACTTGTCAGACCAGATACTGTTAGTATGAAATCTTTACTACACAATATAATAGACTCAGATAGGAGATTTTCAAATCTGCAAAAGATTTAATATAATGGAATTTTATTTGAAGTAAATGATAATTCCATTAAAATATTCAACCAATTAATAAAACATTCAAGAGCCACTGTGGCAGTAAGAATGTTTGGAGCAAACATAAAATTCCACCAAAAGTGAAAGATGCCTCAGAACCTGTCTGGATTTTCGCTGTTGTCGTTTTCCCGGTATTATGTTTTCTATTCTTTTTTTCCTTAACACTGCCAATTAGATGGATTTAAAATGAACCGAGGCATGTTTTCATTCAAAGGAGACCATTTCAGTTTGAGGATTTAAGGCAGAGACTCCCCTGCTGTGCACTGATCAGCTATTGATTAGGGGCGGGGGGGCATTAAACTAAATCGTCAATGCCAGAGAATAGCCTTCAGCTCGGAGGGATGAACTGAGCACGTTCGTTATAGAAAAAGTAAAGCAGCCTTTTGTGGAGAACCAAAGGCCCTGGTCTCTCTCGAGAAAAAGAAATTTTAATTGAAAAATTCCTTAAATAGATAAAGGCTCTGAAGTCTGCTTTACATAAAAGGTATGAAATCACAATCAGGGTAGGAAAGAAAGGGCCTTGCCGTTTAAGTGGGAGTTTTCTCTCTAATGGCGCTGATTAATTTCCCATTCACGGATGGCAGGACGAGGGAAACGCGCCCTTGACAGCTGGACCTGGTGCACGGCACGTCCCAGTTAATTGGCTCCCTGACAGGGAAAAGTAAAACAAAGAAACTTCCCACTGGATGCAGAGAAATAAAACCTGATGATTTACATAAATAATCATCACACGGCCACTTTCTTCTTTATCGGTTAAGGACCTTAGAAAAATCATCATTTTGCCATTGTTGTGGTTTCTCATGCTGATCCTCAGGATCCCGTCTGGGACGTGGCTTGCTTCTCCCTCTGAGCATCTCCAGGAGCCTCGCCCCCCGCAGGAGGAGGCTGTCGCTTGCGCAGGCAGCGACAACTCAGACGACTCAGAGGCAGCGCTTGACAGGAAGCCAGAACGGCTGGAGGGTCCGCAGACGCGAAAAGAGAAAGGAGAGACGGCACATCAGGACAGTTCTCTCTCCAGAAACTTGGGGTCCCCGCTCCTGCTCTGGGGTCCCCGCCCCGCTCCCAGCCCCACCTGCCCCGGCCTTGCGTGGAGAGCACGGCACATCAGGACAGTTCTCTCTCCAGAAACTTGGGGTCCCCGCTCCTGCTCTGGGGTCCCTGCCCCGCTCCCCGCCCCACCTGCCCCGGCCTTGCGTGGAGAGCGTGCAGGTGGGGACACAGCGGCACGTGCCTTTCCTTCCTCACTTTCCTGTCCCTGACTCTTTTACATGACCCGCTGCTGGCCAGAGCTGACAGAAAACACTCCNTGCAGGTGGGGACACAGCGGCACGTGCCTTTCCTTCCTCACTTTCCTGTCCCTGACTCTTTTACATGACCCGCTGCTGGCCAGAGCTGACAGAAAACACTCCAACTCCTTTGGCCTCAGCCGGAAAACCAGCCAACAAAGAAGGGGTCAGAGCAACTGGCCAGGGCTCTGGGCGTGAGCACTAGCTGTCAGGGCAGCTGGGGACAAGACTGGGCCAGCATAGTGCCTGGGGCACCTCCAGGCCATGAACAAGGCAGGTCCCCCAGAAGATGCTACAGGAAAGGCCTAAGAAACAGACACAGATGAAGTATCCGTAGTCCAAAAATCCACAATCCAAAGTGCTCCAAAATCTGAAACATCGTCAGCACCAACATGACGCTCACAGTCACGCTCACTGGAGCACTTCAGATTTCAGAGTTTTAGATTAGAGGTGCTCAGCTAGTAAAATAATCCAAATATCCCAAAATCCAAAAAAAATCTGAAACGCAAAACATTCTTGGTCCCCAGTACTTCAGGTGAGGGACACTCGACCTGCCCCTGCTTGTGGCTGGACCGTTGGTCCCAGCGATGGCACAGACACGGGCCCTGTTTACTGACCACCTCTGTGGGAAAGACCATAACGAATCCGAGAGTGAGAGCAGCGAAGGTTTAGAAACGGACTTCCAGGCCGGCGGCACCTAACCCCGCGGCCGTGCGTCAGAATCAGCCTCGGGGAACGTCTCCTCAGCCTCCCTGATCTGTCCCGTGAAGCTTACGTGAGAAGCCCATGTGGGAGTTTCAGTGGAAAGCCTCTCGCTGTCTAGAAGGATAATTCATGAAAACCAGCGTCTTTCCTGTCCCTCCCTCCAAGCTCCAGACTTCAGCAAGCGACAGGAGCGCCGGCTGCCCTGCTTGGGTGGAGCAGCGTTTGGTCCAAGGGACCCAACAGCAGAGAGCCGCCTACAATGGAGCCCGCAGGAGGAAGACACCCCGTGGCCCTGCAGTGTCACAGCATGTGATGGGACAGACCCTCTAAGAGCGGCCGAGCCCTGGGAGCACGTCCGCCGAGGAGGGCCTGGCCTCGGGGTGAGACCGCGAGGGAAGCACCGCGGCTCCAAGGCCGGCTGCTCGGGGTCCCGCAGGCTGGCCGGGGCGTGTCCGTGGTCAGCCTGTTGATCGGGTCTTGAGTTCCACAGTCACAGCACAGCCTGCAGAAAGAGGATTGTGACTGTCCTATCTGGGCAGCACCCGGAGACCCCGCGGGCCCAGGCCTCGCTCCTCAAGGACGTGCTGCGTGCGCCCTGGGGCATGCGGCCGAAGGGCTCTGCGGGAGGCCGTGGAGCAGAGAAGGCGCTGGGCTGGTGCCTCCGGCCTCAGTCCGTGCCACCCCCTGTCCCTGGAAGGATCTTACGTCCGGGCTTGGCCTGGTCAGTTCCCGTCAGCTCTCCAGGTCTCCCTTCAAATGCAGCTACGGACACGAGGGCCACGCCAGCGCGACGGCTTCTTTGTTCCCCTGCGTGTTATTGATTTTAACAGAAGTGGAGCCCCGAATCCAGAACTCAGGTTCCAGCAGACCTTCCTTCAGGATGACGAACTATCGATGCAGCGCTCCAGGCCCGGGAGCATCGGGAAGGGCTGAGGGGTCTGGGGGGCCCAGGTTCCAAGAATGCTCCATCGGATGCTCCAGACCTTTAACACATGAGGAGGAAACACCACTCGGGCTTCACTCGGGTGATGAAGGGGTCCCTGTTGTTTTGGAGAAAGTACAAAGTAGCAGCCCCAGTTAAAACAACACAACAATTCTACCCAGGCTGGAAACAAGGAGACACTGTCCAAGGAAAGACTATTTCCCAAAGCTCTGCACAGATTCCCATGTCACAGGGAAACGCGCCACGCTTCCGAGGACAGCTCCTCCCCGGACCTGAGGGTCTCAGCAGGGTCTGGGCTGACCTGCTCACCAAGAGGAAACACGAAGCATAGTGACCATATGTTCACAGCTCAATTTCACAAGTAAGCAAAAGGTAAATTAAAATGTTGTACCAAATTTGCAACACTTTAAAGTATCTGTATTTAGCGTTAGCAAGTATGTAGGAAATGTGCATTCTCACACACTGCTGGGGGAAATCACGTGCTCAAATTTTGGGAGGACGGTTTAGCATGTACTCAGGAAACTGAAAAGGTTCACACTGTTTTAACAAGCAATTCTGCTTCCCAAATTTTACCTCAAATAAACAATGTCAAGCTTATGAAACCGTTTTTATACCAGGACATTCATCACAGCTGTATTTAGTAATAACAATAAATACATACAACCTTAATGACCAGCGAAAGAGCACTAGTAAATAATTTTAGAACATCTACACAATTCAATGCTTTGTAGAAATTATAAAGTCATATTCTAAAGAGTATTAATGACACAGGGAAATGCTCGCGACATAACTTAGAAAGTCACGACGTTGCAGGCAGTGAGTGCACAGGTGACGATATCGTACACACACACGGAAATGGCTGAGAGGGTGAATTTTAAATTAGTGGATTTTGCCACGATGTTTTTAAAAAGCTAGTTACAAAACTGAATTTTGGTAAGGATTTATGTAATATAAACATAGGAAGACTTTAAGGATCTGAACTGCGCATTAACAGTGAGTCTCCATCTTCTGTTTCCACTTTATTTCCTGCAGCTGTCTGGAACCTCTCTTCTTCGCAGTTTGTCTAGAATGAGTTTGTGTTGTGTTCATGAACAGTAAAGAAGGGAAACTATGCTTCTACATCTGTCCCATTATTCTATTCCTGGAAAATTAACCCAAGGAAATAAACTTAGCTCTAGAAAAAAATTATTTTTAATACAAGTTGATCCCAGAATTACCTGTGAAAGTAGAGAATTTTACCATTTTAAATATTCAAACAAATATTAAAAAGAAGAAAGTGTTAAATAGCCACGTGTCAAGTCATGGAATATTCTATAGACAAGACAATGCTTGGAAGGCAGAGA
>NW_007729810.1:177210-177944 GCF_000696425.1 Galeopterus variegatus | reverse complement strand
GAACAATTAATTTTATGTTGAAGTATAAGAATCATATCTTGACTTCCTTCTACCACAAGGAGAGACGCTTCCTCTTTAAGGTCAGAGCCTTCAAATTCCTCATACCCTAACCCTCGCTCGGCCACCGCAGGCCACGGGGGCATCCCCAGCAAGACGCTGCCCAGTGCGTGGACCCAGGAGGCAGAGTCCAGCCGGCCAGAGCACCTGTCATGCCCAAGCTCTGCTCATGAGCCCCAGGACCCTGGGAAGGATGCAGACACGGCTTAAAACACTAAAACATATATTGTGAGAAATCTGACTACTGGGCTGACTCACTTCTGGCTGCATTTAGAACACAGGTTTTATTTTTCATGAGGCACATTATTAAGGGCTGTCCACACAAATTCACACAACACACACCTGGGCACACATGCACAGCACACAAGTCAGCACCAAACCATGTCTCCCCTCCCCAGTGTCCCTGGGGCTCCCCAGATTTGAACTCCTCTTAATGAAATAGGCATGTGCTCCTAAGAAAGCACCAGGGTGGCATTTCCACGCCCTGAGGGCCATAAAGAACTCAGCCCTCTCCTTTGTGCACTGACCTTTCTGTTAGGAATCTGCACAGCTCATAAGACTTTCCTCCTCGACACTCGCAATGACACAAACACGGACCCTCTAAGCTGGACGCCCTCTGCAACGGCCGAAAGATGAGAGGTGAAGACACATCTGAGCGCGTAACAGAAAGACCGTGA
>NW_007729810.1:175280-176495 GCF_000696425.1 Galeopterus variegatus | reverse complement strand
CTGCCTGCCCGGGGCCTGCGATCGGGTGACTGGCGGCCCGGCCAGAAGGCATCTGTTGCTTGTGGTCCTGCAGCATCTGCCACTATTCCTCACGTCCCCCAGCACGCTGTGAGATGTGGTTTCTCCCAAAGGTGGCCTCCCTGAGCATGTTGTCAACCCCGTCATTGTCTGCCCCGCCTGTTCCCACGCTGCGGCCTCGTTACCAGGCTGCCGGCCTGTGCTGGCTGGCTGTCTGTAATCCAAGATACTGTGCCATCGAGTTATGCCGTTAACCCTTTTCCTGCGCATCAGGACGTTCAATTAAGCCCAGCAGGAGAGGCAGACTGGGGGGAGGTCCGTCTGGTGGGGAGGCCCGGCCCATCGCTGGGACGCAGGAACGTTTACAGTGATTGCAATACCTGCAGTGTCAGCGAGCCGCCCCACACACAGCACTGGCTTCCAGCAGCAGAAACGGGTCTTGGCAGCGCAAACCCGTTTAATTTGTTTGTTTTTTTGACTTAAAACGTTATAAAAGGATGCGCTGTCTGTCTCCAGATTCTCGACGCGGCCATAAGCACTGTGATGAAATGTGCGTGTGCGTGCTGCTATGCACGAGTCTGCTCTCTGAGCACCTTCTGCTAAGGGGTACAGCCGGGCTACACACGTGGGGTCCCAAGCTGTCACGGTCCTCCGACAAACCCCAGCACACCAGAGGCAGCATCTGTGCACTCAGAACTGCCCTTCCTCCCGGAAGCTGTCCTACGCTCACACTGTCCTCAGTCACGGTGCACATGAGCGATGCTGCGTCCCCCAAAACGACCCTGAGAGTTCAGGGCAGGCCTCAGGAATTCTGCCTCGCAACTTCCCACGAGCAGATGACCCCCTCACAAACGGGCAGGCGTCAGGACAGCTCACAGCTGTGCCCCTCCCGGCCTCTCCCACTCCCCCCTGCTCTCAGGGTGTGAGCTCATAAAAGCTCTGTGCTCCATTCTCTCCACAGGACACGGGCGACATGAGAGGGAGGCTTGTTGCCACCCCAGATGTTCCCCTCAGACCCCGCGTCTGTGTGGCGGCTTTGTTTTTAAACTGCACAGGCTCCAGGGCCATGCCATCGCTTTGCATATGATGTGAGAGGACAGACAGATCTTTAAAAACAAGTACCAAATGCCTGTTCCGGGCAGAGGAGCTGAATAGGCATTTCTCAAAGGAAGATATACGAATGGCCAACAGACACAT
>NW_007729810.1:172396-174018 GCF_000696425.1 Galeopterus variegatus | reverse complement strand
ATAATATTGAGTGAAACGAGTCAGGCAGAGAAAAAGAAATACCACATGTTCTCACTTATTTCTGGCAGCTAAAAATAAATTAATTAATAAATATACAAACACATGAACGGGGGCAGGGAGAAGACACAACAATCACAACAATTCCTTGAACTTGTTAAGACAAGTGAACAGATGTGATGTTGGTGGGAGGCGTGTAGAGAAGGGGGAGAAAAGGAATTGGTAAAGGGACATGAAAATCGGCTACATTGTATATTGATAAATTAAAATGAAAATTTTAAAAACAAGTTTGAGCAGGAAAAGATTTTCTTAAATTAAGAAAAATTTAATGTTTCTAAGTAACACCCTACTCAGTATTCGGTAATTCTAGATATTCTGAACTTTGAGCGATTGGCAATGTGTCGAGAAGGGGACGTTTATCTCAAGAGGGGCCGTTTCTCTCATGCCCACTGTGTACCTGGCAGCACGTGAACACGTAACTCATTTCCCGCTCAAGCCAAACTGACCAAGTAACACAGTAACCCCCCATTACAGAGAGAAACACAGAGAGAGATGCTCCGGCACCTGCCCGGCTGAGACGGGACCCACGTGCGGCCCAAGCTGATGCCTCAAAGGCTTCGTTACCACTAAATGTGGATGAAAAATCAATCCATGAAATGCAGGGAAACAGCACCAAGGTTCGGTCGCACACCTGGGGTACTTAGGAGTGTGCATTTGTCCTCTGACGAAGCAGCTTAAATGTCTTATACTTCCTGGAAGAGGGCTGGGGAGTGGGAATAGACTTGCCTTCCCCACGGCAACCCCGAGCCTGAGAGGGCAGTCCGCGGGCCTGCAGTTTCCCCACTTGCTGCGCCAGCAAACCCCCTTCTGGTGGCCTTTCCCCTCGCCGTCCTCCTTGTCAGACTTCGTACTTCTATTTTCCTGGACAGGTTTCTACACATGGTCACCTCTGGGAAGTCCTCCAACCACACACCCAAAACGGACACCAAACCAGGCCTTGGTGGGAGCCCCCAGGGTGGCCACAGGGGGCCCAGCAGGCATGAAAGCGAGTTATTCGTGTGGTCTGGGGTGTATTTCCCTCCCGGGTGAGAGCCGTGGGAAACCACATTTTATAAGTTTGGATGTTTGCCTTGCAAGCCAGCTTATTTGATCATCCATTATCACATTATTAATTACAACATATCCCATCCCAATTAGAGTTTCTTTGCCATATAAAACGCGAATCCGTGCTGGGAGCTGTTTAACTAGTGTGCTGGCTCACCCGGAACGTTCCCGTCCCTGGGAAGGACGGCCTCCAGCCACCTTGGGATCTCACGACCCCTGTGCTCTCTGTCCGTGATCTCTCCATATTTAGGTAAAACCGTCTATCTCACAAACAGAGAAGAATGTGCCAGGACAGCCCCCAGGGCTGATGTGAGTCACAGCAGACGCCATTTCAGACTCTCTGGTGGCAGAGTGGAGACGTGAACTCTGCCCGTTGGGCACTTTGGAATTCTGGCTGGAATTCCAGGATAATGAGGCAGAGTGATTTCATCCGGGGCCCTCGCTGCCCTTGTCCCACGGCCTCTGCCCCATCTCCACACTCAGAGGGCTGCCGGCACGTGTGACCTGTGAAATCACACGGT
>NW_007729810.1:169266-171087 GCF_000696425.1 Galeopterus variegatus | reverse complement strand
GCTCACGGTGACCACAGACATGCTCACAGTGACATACTCATGCTGACACGCTCCACACTGACACACAGATGCTCACAGTGACACTCTCACAGTGACACACTCACACTGACACCACACTGACACACGAACAGGCTCACAGTGACACACACCAACAGGCTCACAGTGACACACACAGACATGCTCACAGTGAAACACACTGACACACACAGACACGCTCACAGTGACAGGCATGCTCACAGTGGCACTCTCAAAGTGACACACTCACTGTGACACTCTCACACTGACATGCTCACAGTGACGCACTCACAGTGACGCTCTCACAGTGACACAATCACAGTGACACACTCATACCAACACTCAATGACACACACTGACACGCTCACAGAGANGGCTGCTGGGACCCGACGTGACTCCCACTCCCTCCCTGAACTGGTCACAGCAACACTCAGGCCCTTCTCCAGCAAGTACCAGGGCACCCTGGCAGGAAGAGGCCACGTGGGTGGTGCGCCTTCAGGGCTGACGGGGTCTGCGGACCAGGGGGACTGTGGCATTGCTGCACCGCTGAGCTCTGAACGGAGCCGGCCGTGTCCCCGCAGCTCCAGGACTTGGACTACACCCGCAGACACGTCTCCTCCGCTCCTCCCATGGGTGCTGGGCGCCCATTTGACGGTCATTTTAAACTGTCACTTATCGTATAGTTTTAGAGGAGAAAGACCGAAGGATGGCGGTGCTGGAGGTCCAGGCTCACCCTGGGCCCCTAGTGTCCCGCACACGCCTGCACCCCACAACACTGAGCGAGCGAGCGAGAAGCCCGGGGCACGTCCATCCACATGGCTGCATGTGCAGAGAAGAAAAACAAGACCGGGCACAGGGAGGGCAGGCCGGCCGGTGCGGCCCCGTCTGTCCCCGCCGCCTCCACGTCTCGGGGGCTGCCTGCTGTGCCCTGGAGGCACTCGCGTGTGTCCTGTCATGGCAGATGCAGGCCAGGGCTGGATTCCCACCCAGAGCAAGAGCGTGTGCAGGCTGCTCGGTGAGAGTGGCTGGACCAGCACCCACTGCTGGGTCAGCCCTGCCTGCCTGGACACCCAGCCCCTCGGGAGCAGAAACCGTGGCTGTCCAAACCGCTGTCCACAGCGACTCTGAGGAAGCCCATGTCCAGCAGGGCGTGACCTCTGGGCTCTGAACAGGCGCCGCAGGCTCTGGCAGTGAGACCGGTCTCCACAGGGCAGGAGCAGTTCTGTGCAGCCTCGCTCCTGAACGGACGCCTGGGCACAACCTCGGGCCAGTAGTGCTCAGAGAGGCCACAGGAGGACAGGGCCCTGTGGGCTGGCAACAAGCAGAGCCATGAGGCGCCACCAAGGGGACCCTGTGCTGGACTCCCTCTGCAGCTCCAGCCCCACGGCCTCCAGCCCAGCCGCCCACACGCTCACTGACAGTGACACACTCATGCTCACACTGACACACTCACACTGATACACACTGACACGCTCACAGTGACACACTCGTGCTCACACTGACACACTCACACTGATACACACTGACACGCTCACAGTGACACACTCACGCTAACACACTCACACCAGCACATTCACAGCAACACACCTGAACACGCTCACAGTGACACTCTCACAGTGACACACTCAATGACACACACTGACCTGCTCATACTGACATGCTCACAGTGACGCACTCATGCTCACACTGACACACACACTGACACACACCGACATGCTCACAGTGACATACACTGACACAGACATGCTCACGGTGACCACAGACATGCTCACAGTGACATACTCATGCTGACACGCTCCACACTGA
>NW_007729810.1:166895-167814 GCF_000696425.1 Galeopterus variegatus | reverse complement strand
ACTCACACTAGCGCACTCACACTAACACACTGGCTCACACCAATGCACTCCAGCCCTTGCTCACACTCGCACTCACACTCACATTCTCACTTGGACACACCCCACTCAGTCTCTCCACTTGTGTTCAGGGGTGCAGCCCACCTTCCCAAAATGAGGCTCATGTCCCCCACTGCAGAGCCACCCCCATGCCTCCACCTCTCACCTTTAATTGCACAAATATTCTCCTCCCTCTTCCACGGCCCAGTGGTGGAACAGGGGTGTCAAGGGGCAAGGCTGGGGCAGGACAGCAGCAGTGGACAGGTGCAGGAGCAGGGCTGGGGTGGCTCTTAGTCCTGGCACCACCCCCCACCCCTACCCCCTAGCCACCAGCAGTCCTCAGGGTTGGGCTGGTGCACGTGACTGTGCCAGGTGACCACTGCATGGGGACAGGGTCTGGCCACACCAGCCCCTCAGGCAGAGCATGACCCAGGGCTATTGAGAGAGCAGGTGGTCCAAGGTGGGCTGGGGCCACAAGGCGGGTCTGGCCTCTGAGCGCGGAGACAAGGTGACTGGGGCACAGCCCTGACCCAGAATGAACTGAACAGCCCTTTGCTGCTGCTGACGGGGCTGCCCCTCCTTGTCATGCGGACACACAGTTAGAGCAGAGCCCACAGCTTCAGTCTCTTCAGTGGGCAGCGAACACTCAGAAGCAAGACCGGAGGGGTGGAAGGTCTCCCTGCTCCACTCAGAAATGCAGGTCACTGCCTCAGGGCCGTCCAGGGAGACACAGACCCAGCCCAGACACCCAGAGGGGAAGCCCAGCCTCTGACTCAAGCTCTTCTTGCCTGAAAGACAGAATGTCACATTGAAATTGGAAGTGGGGCCGGCCCGGTGGCGCACTGCTACAGTGCGCCGCTTGTGAGTGTGGTGGCGCTCCCGC
>NW_007729810.1:141758-166184 GCF_000696425.1 Galeopterus variegatus | reverse complement strand
AAAAAAAGAAAGAAATTGGAAGTGACCGAATACTGGGCATTACCAGACAGTTGCTCCTGCACCATTAGAAGAGGTAACAAGGTGGAGAAACTGAGGCCAAGACCATGACGTCACGTACTTAGAGAATCTCACAGAAGAGTCTACACGTTGATGGGGACAGCTCTGTTTGCATTTATGGAAAACCACAGGACTGCCTCTGGTGAGGGTCGGGCACTTTAGGACACCTGCTGCCGCGGGTCACTCCGGGGGTGCATGGTTTAGGTCTGTGCAGCCACCGCGCTGTGATGCGGCAGGTTTGGGGGAGATGGTCGCTGCTGGAATTGGTGCGTTTCTTTTTACTCCTCTCAGCCTGAGGAACCACCTGCAACTGGTCTCACTGAGGAATGGCTTTGTGGGTCTGCTTTCCTGGGATGAAGCTACCGCAGTGGCAGCAGCTCTGCCCTGAAAGGATCTGGCGAGGCAAACCTCACCGAGGGTATGCAGAATCCAAAACACCATTTGTCCACCTTCTTGCTTTGTGGGTCTGCTTTCCTGGGATGAAGCTACCGCAGTGGCAGCAGCTCTGCCCTGAAAGGACCTGGCGAGGCAAACCTCACCGAGGGTATGCAGAATCCAAAACACCATTTGTCCACCTTCTTGCCCCTGGGCAGGAACCCCGGGAGACTTCAGGAGGAAACACCTGGGCTCTCTACAGCTCTGAAAACACCCAGCAGCACCGACCAAGGACGGTGTGGACAGGGCCCCTCACGTCCAGTCACACCCAGAAATCAAGATCACTTCAGACCTGAAAAACCAGTCACTCCAAGGCCTGAGTCTGTGGCACCATGGACGGGGTCTTTAAATTTTCCTTAAAGGTTGTTAAAATTTGCCTTTAAAAAATAATTGTTATTTACTTAACTTTTAAAAGGTTCCTGCTAAGCACACTTTACATAAGAAATAAATATATAGTTGGGGGAGCTGTAGATCCAGAGGCTCTGAGATAGCTGCAAGGGTTCCCAGGGCACATTTGGTGGCCTGTGGAGAGGCAGGGCCACCACCGTGGAGGCCCAGGAGCAGGGTATGAAGGTGAGCTATTCAACTTTTAAGCTATAATTTGTACTGTTTGTCAAAATGAACTAATTCATCCTCAGTGCATTCCAAGGTGTATGAAAGGAAATGGTTTATAAAACCAATGTTTAAGTGGAGAAACTGAGGCACAGAGAAAGCAGCTTTCTCAAGACCATGTGGGAAGTCACTTAACTGAGTTTGGAAGAAAACCTTGGGCTTCCATGAGACCCAGGTGCTTTCATTTCTGTGCATTTTTTTTTTAATTAAAAAACCTCACAGCTTCTCCATTGTGACAATGGGCCTTTGCTCTGACGACCACGACAAGAAAGGAAGAGTCTGTCCAAACAAAGAGCTGTCCAACTGTTCAGCCAATTGATTTGATAGGTCTCAAAGTCTAAGGTGGAAAAGAAAAGAAAGAAAGAAAGAAGGAAAGGCGTTGGGTGCTTGCTGGTGAGTGTCGCGGCCTCCCGAGTGCAGATGTTCATCACAAAGCAACCCAGGCCACTAGGAACTGAAAGAGATTCTCATCAACAAGCCTGCTCCTTAGGCGGAAATTCAGACGGGGTCCTCGTCTCACCTATGCGTGTCCCTGGGATTCGTAAGAGGCAAGATGTCTGTTGCGCTGAGGCTCCGCAGTGAAGCCTCTCTCATTTCAAACAAAATGAAAATAAAGCTAAACCCACATGCCTCACATTCCAGGTGTGACCAGAAACGGCTGGTTCCCAGGGAAGGAAGAGTGTGGCCTGGAGCTTTTTCCCAGCTCAGGCGCCTGCGGCTGCACCATGACCTTCAGGTGGACGTTTCTCACCTGGAAAACGGGGTGATAACGTGATGGGCTAAGACTACGTCCTACTGTTGGGAATGTGGCCTGCCTCACCCCAACCTTCCAGATGGTGCCACTGCAGCCATGCATGCAAGCCACGTGTTCAGAGAAAAATGTCCACTTGATGAGGGTACCAGCAGGTTTCAACACCCAGGAGCTCCCCACCCACTCACAGTGCTGCACATAATAAAACCCAGTAACTCGAGCGGTCCTTCCACCCAGCAGACACCCTCTCCATCCAGGACATCTCTTTAGAGCAGTGCTCCTGGAAGCCAGGGGCAAGCTGCAGAGCCATGAGATCCAAGGACTACCTGAGAGGCGCTGAGATGAAACGCAGGACCCTGCATCAGCTGGCACACGTCATGCAGAGGTTGGCCCATGGAGTCCTCAGCCGCGTGTGCTGTCACACTGTCACCACTGGACCCCGGCAGCTGCTGTGAGTCGGTCCAAAGCCAAGAGGGCTTGACTGGGTAAAGAGGACTTCCCTGAAGAACTAAGGATGAGCCTCTAGGAATGGACCCCTGGGAAGCAGCCGTCAGTGTCAACATGTGAGAAGGCCCAGCAGGGATGAGCTGAGCTGTGGAGACCTGGGGCAGTGGACGTGCCCAGGCCCTCTGCTCAGAGCTGCCTCCACGACTGCACAGCAGGCGGCATTCTCTGGGGCGGCCTTTGCACTTTAGAAGCCATACTACACAACCAAGCCCAGGAAAGTAACAGTCACCTCCCGAGGCTGAGTTCCCCGACATACTCTCCTCCCAGTGCGCACGCACCACGTGCTTGGCAGAGCCCTCTGCAGCCTTCATCTTCTCTGACCCTCGGGATGCCTCACGGGGAGATGTTCTAATCCCATGTCACAGGTCGGGAGCGTGCATTCAATTCAACATGCGGTGAGGACAGAGCCGGGGGGAATCCAGCTCTTCTCCTGTGGAGCCCCTTTGGTCAGGCTGTGCCTTGCCCATAGTTATGTAGCCTAAATGGGTTAAACAAACACACACATTGTAAAGATGCCCTTTTCCAGCTTTTGTCTGTCCATGGCAGTTTTGGCATCTTAATCGAATGCCAGGATTAATAACTGTTCCAAGCAGATCTAGCATGAGCATCAGAATTTTTATTAAAATGACTGCTTGACCCTAAACTGACTGATTCGAAGCCTGGTCCAGCTGCTTGGCTAGTCACAAGTACAGGCTGCCACCAAGGAAGCTTCAGGTCAATGGAAGGCAGCAGTGAGAATCGGTGGTTCTGTCTGTGGTCAGATCAGGGGGACAGTTCACCCAGGAGCTCCAGAGTGCCCCTTCCTCGATTATCCCAAAGACTGCCATTCAACCAAAGAGCCAGTGTCCCTGGTCAGATCAGTTCCTCCAGCAGGGGTCAGGGGACTGCCGGGCCTCTGTCCCCACCGTTCTCACTTTCCTGTGGTCCTGTAATTACGAGGCACGTTTGGTGAATGCTCAGATTCTCAGGGTTAAGGCCTTGGGTCCACACTGAAGCTTCATCATGAGTCTGGAGGAAATGGGCCAGTACCACTTGCTCAGCACATCCTTTATATGCTGGTCGGGGTATGTCCAGCTTGGTTCAGAATTCCCAGACTTGGCAACCGGATAAAACCCAACACTCCCAGGCACCGCTGGGTCCTCTCTAGCCAGGCCACAGATGCTGATGAAACCTCCCCTCTGCAAAGAGGATGCCCGCCTGTCTCCCGCTGGACATCGGTGCCCACAGGAGCCGCTCCAGCCCAGGAAGTGCCGTGGCGGCGTTGCCACAGCACTGAAGCCAATCCCTGTCACTTTCCAGGAGAACAGAAGTACAATCTCACCTGTCTGTCCACCGCATCCAGAACATTACGTAAGGAACCGCGTGCCTGTGGTGCACTGTGTCAGCTGCAGGCTTCAGTCCTCCCCCACCACCTTGGTCTCTGGCACGAGCACCACCCACGAGCCGGGGAAGCTGGCAGTGCTGAGTTGCCCTTGAGGAGTCCCAGGGTGGTCTCATCTGTTCATGGCAGAACAGGCACCGCTGAGAGCCAGGTGCATCTGCCGTCTCCTGAGCAGCAGCAATAACTCATGGGAAGGAAGGACAGTGCCCTCACAGCTTGGAAACATGCAGCCTGAGAACGCGGGGAAGGGAGAGAGGATGGGCTACGTGTCTCACCGATGCAGTCACTGCTCTTTGCACATGATGGAGGTCACAGATCTTGTAAATCTGAAACAGAAAAAACCCGAAACAAATCTAATTCAGTATGTCTCATCTTCTAACTCACTGACCTGGATTCAGTAAGCCCCTGGCACATGCTAAGAACTGGCTAGAAGGGGAGGAGAGAGATGAAAGGCTCCTGGAGGAGACAGGACACCCCCCAGCAGTGACCAATGACCGGCAGGTGAGCGCTCCCTGTGCAGGATGAGGGAAGGCTTCCCGGAGGAAGTGGCTGGGCGTGGGACTTGAAGTGTGAGGAGGAGTTTCCACAAAGAACATGGTGTGGTCGGAACCATATCACTGCACGTCTGTATGACAGTGAGGGTCCCTACAGCCCAGACCGGGCAATGTGGCCTTACCCTGTGGCCGATGAAGCCACTGGAGAAGTTTGAGCAGGATGGTGGCACAGCCGCTCGCACAGTGGCCGCTGTACCTGGGGGTCTCCTCTGGGAGGGGCGGAGCAGACCGGGCACGCCAGGAACTCCAGGGGTATCAACACGCATGCGACACATGCTCCAAATTCAACAACTGCACCTATTACAGTGCACTTCGGAAACCACATTCATTTTCTTAAAATGTTCTCTGTTAACTTGGGTCTATTATACTTGAAATAGTAAACTGCATTTAAAAAAATTCTTTTTGTGTCAGACTTCTGAGTTTTTTACTCATTTGCCACAGCCTTTCCCCCACCTGAACAGAAATACACTCACCCTCTAGGACAAACGTTTCGGGAACAGGAGGAGCAGATCTACCTGGAACAGAGCTGTCCTCCTCACACTGGTGCCCGAACACCAGATCCGAGAGCCTGTGTGGTGCAGAAGCGATCAGCGCAGGGACCTTATGGCCACTGCAACATCCTGAAAATGCTCATGAGGACGAACGCCCTGCTCCCTAGAAACGTCGCTCCCCGAGGAACAAAAGCCTGCAGGCCCGGAGCACGGCCGTGGGAGAAGAGCCTCTCCGTGGGAGAGCACCTGCGAGTCACTGCCTGCCTGGGCTCTGTCCCGCTCCTGAGACCCAGAGTGTCAGGAACCAGAGCCTCATCGCAGCCAAGGCCTGGCCTTCCTCAGGTGCTGACAGCAGCTGGGGTGCATCGTTGAGGGGACCCCCTCCCCAGCCCGGTGGGAAGCAGCCTTGCTGACTCATCGAAATAGACGATGCCTGAGTTTGCGGTGATAAAACAGCAGCCACATTGCAGAGTTATACGCTCACACGGGAGGGAAGCACATGCCCGCCATGCAGTTTCCATAGAGGTCAATCAGCCCATCAATGCTGATTAAGCACCGCCTATATGGCAGCACTGCACGGAACACTGGAAAGTAAAATGCAAAAAATAAAATGAAACAAGCCCCCCAATCATCTGATGGGAGAGGCAGACCAGGGCTTAGAGGCAGGCCAGGGGCTGGCAGCTCCAGCGTGGGGGTCTCTGCATCCTGCGCCCCCAGCATGGACCTACACTCCACCCCACCCTCCTGAGGACACAGCAGCCGGGCCGGGAGCCTCTCTTTTGATTCCTGTGAATCAGCCCCTCACCCAGGACCTCACAGGTCCATAGAGTTTCCTGTCGGCTTTGAGCCAGGAAGCCTCTGGAGATGTTGAGCCTCTGAGGAAGTGTTTCCTGGGGTTTCTCCAAGAGAATCTGCTTGGGGATCCCTTGGGGAGTGTCCTACTAGTAAAGACCTGAGGAAGGAGCAGGCGGGAGGAGGGGCCCGCTGGGCACAGGGGCTGGGAAAGCAGGCCGGGCTGGGGTCCTCCAGGGCCTGTGTTCAGGGGAGCAGAGGAGTGGGCAGAGGAGGAGGTCCCCTCTAGATCGGGCCGTGGAGGGACCCAGGGAAGCTCTGCGTTTGCCAGTACTTGGCCAGGAATGGTTGTCAGAAATCTCCAGTCCCTGCAGTTGAAGGCTGGAGCCGAGCACTTCAGAGGAGGCTCCGCTCTGGCCACCCCAGAGGCCTCCAACAGCAGAGGACACAGCTCACCAGGGAGCAGGAGCTGTGAGTGCCGCAGGGTTCCCTGTCGGGGTCCCACTTCTGCTTCTCCAGTCTCTGTCTGCGTCTGTCTCTCTGTCCCTCCGTCTGTCTCTCCCTCTCCCTCTGTCCCTCTGCCCCTGTCTGTCTCTCTCTCATTTCTGACACTGTACAACAGGAAAGACATTGCTAGACCTGAGATTCAGGAAGGGAAGTGCTGTTGTGGACTGGCCACATGTCTTGGGCACGTTTTTAACCTCTGTCTCAGTTTTCCCATCTGTAAAATCCAACCTTCTTTCTTGGTCTGTCGTGAGGATGGAATACATTAACATAGTTAAAGTGCTTTGCTCAGTAGGTGCGATAATCGCAATCCTAGCTATTGTTTGGTGTATCTCTTTTAAGGCTGCCCTTTATGGAGACAGTTTCCCACAGCTCTTAGAGCAGGTTTCGGGGGATAGGACAGTCCGAGGGCAATGCTGTCCATTGCCACACTCCACTATCGGAGGAAGAAGATGCACTTCTGGAGACGATAAGTGCACCCCCCTGGAGGGGGCTTGGTCAGGATTTCTCAACACAATTCAGGGCCTTTCAATTACCTGCCAGAAATGAGTTCTGACCACAGCTGCTATTTTCAGTGTGCAAAATTTCCCTCGAAAGTGATGGACCAAGGTTTGGGAAAGCCACACCTGCCAACTTTCTCAGAGAGAAAAAGGTCTCAAGCTTGCAGCAGACACCCACGTGTTCGCCTAGCGTGGCTACAAGCCAGACCCCTCAGCCTGTGCAGAGCTCCCCCAGCACGCCGTGCCCGTCACTGTCTTCCCCACACGCACTCTGACCCTGCCCCTTTGCCCTTTCAGGGGTCACTTTCAGGCTTTTCATTTGAGGCCTTCTTTTCATGGAATGTGGCTTTATTCAAGGCCCTCAGAGTAGGTGGCCACACTGAGCAAATGAAAATGCAGAAGGTCCAATTAAATGTGTATGTCAGATGGGCAATCAGCTTTTTAGCATTAGTACATCCCATGCAATATTTGGGATATATGTATTCTAAAAAGTTATCTGTGATTTATCTGAAAGCCAAGCTTAACTGAGCACCCTGTGTTTTATCTGGTCTTTGAAAATAGATTCTCATCAGGCTGATGAAGCTCTGCCTGGAGATGGGGGTGGACGTGGTGACCCTCTGGGTCCCCAAAATGCTATGGTCAACTCACCTTTAGCCACAGAAACACTACACAGTGTACAGGGAATGACGAAGCCCATTCCAGAAAGGCTCATTGTTTAAATCAGAACAACCCAGGAAGTGGATGGGCCAGAAGACTTAGTGGAGCGTGGAATGACCCATTTAAACAGGCCTCAGAGGTGTCGGATCATTCAAAGGGATTCACTTGTGTTAGTGGCATCAGACTGACCAAAGGCCCGGATGGGCCAGAAGACTTAGTGGAGCGTGGAATGACCCATTTAAACAGGCCTCAGAGGTGTCAGATCATTCAAAGGGATTCACTTGTGTTAGTGGCATCAGACTGACCAAAGGCCACATGCACTGTGTGGAATCAGTGATTTTCCCAACGAGAGGTGTTGTGCACGAGATCAGTGAGGTCATTCCCAGGACCGTCATCACTCCGGCAACCCGGGGCGTATGGCCCTGCCCGCATGTGGAAGCCTTCCCAGTGCTGGTAAGGCTTCCCGCTCCAGGATCCTCCTCCTCTGCAGGCCCAAAGGGGTGCCGGGCTGCAGGCGGCTGTGAGCCGGGGTCGGTCAGCTTCTGTCTCAAGCACAGGGAATCGTGGTGCATTGTCAGGACCGCACAATGTCACGGCCCACACGCGTCTGCATGGCTACGTGGCCCCGCCCTGTGCAGCAAGCCTGGAGTCTGCCTCAACTCACCCCCACTTCCAATGTGCAGGGTGCAGAGCGCGGACCCTCCAGCTGTCCCAGGCTTCGCTGCCACAGGTCACCAGGATACCACAAGGATGTGCTTTTGTACATTAGTACATCCTGGTGTTATAACACCCTGAGAGCGCTGAATCTATTCTTTCTGTAGGAAGCAAATTGTGTGTGTGTCGAGTTCCTCTCGAATTCACAACGTCCGCCTGAGAAATGGAGACCTTCTCCATACCCACACTCGATGTGTGACCACGAGGTGCTTTGTGCCAGAGAAACGAACCAGAGACAGTAGTTGTGGTTTCTAAACTTCACCAGGAATAAAAAGCGGTACTTGTATTTCATGACATATGTATCTTGCAAAGACTCTTGTGCTCTGAAAACACGTTACTGCCTTTAAGCTTATAAGACCCTGTTGGGGAGATATTGTTGTTGGTAAATCCTTCTCCATTTCCATCAGGAAATTGAGTTCTTTGAGTTTTGGAGACTTGCCTAAAGTAACAATAAACCAAAAATAGGTTTGCCTGCATCCCCAATACCCATGAGGAATTGTGTGGCCAGGAGATTGTAATGTGAGGAAGCCCGTGGAGCCACCGTCCACCCCTCACTCGCCCTGCAGGGGCGGTTCACAAACACGCGACGCAGTGGGGTGCCTGCTCTGAAATGACCAGAGGAAAGGGGTGCTCACCTAGAGGAGGGCAGTGAGCCATGGAGCCCCGTCAGCCATGGAGCCCTGTGCCTTCCGTCGGCTTCCACGCAGCCGATGCCTCCTGAGCCCGTCCCGTGGCCTCGGTTAACTGGGAGTCTCTTCTGGGCAGCTACTCTTCGTGGCCTCCACTCAGCTGAGCGTGTGTCTTTGTCCTTGACAGATCTGAAACTGAGCACTCCCATTCGATAACGTGTGTCACCGTGCAGGTGCAAGCCTGGTGTCTGTCATGGTGGAGGGAGGCGATGATGGCAGTGATGAAAATGAAGATGTGGCTGCCCTGGGGAGAGCAGGACACAGCCACCAGGAGAAGACACACCCCACCCAGTGGGAGAGACACAGCCCAGGTGAAGTCCCTTCCATGGCACTGAGTTTAATCGAGCACGAAGGCTCTGCTTCTAGCAAGTCAGGCCACAACAGCTGACCTGGGAGCAGCTCCAACTCAGCGCCGCGGCTGACCCCAAGGCAGTGCAGGTTCGAACTGGGTGGGAACAGGTGCCCAGGTGATGCTGATGCTGCAGAATGTCCTGCCCCGTCCTCTCAGCATCACTTCCTCTCAGGTGAACCCTGCAGGTGATGATACCTACTGCCGGACCACACCACCTGAATACTGTGAGGCAGAGGTGACACCACCTTTCATAGCCCCGTCCTCTCAGCATCACTTCCTCTCAGGTGAACCCTGCAGGTGATGATACCTACTGCCTGACCACACCACCTGAATACTGTGAGGCAGAGGTGACACCACCTTTCATACACCTGAAACGTTTTGGAAGAACGGCGGAGTGGGGGCTGTGACTCTGACATCTACTGCATTCTGCAGCTGGCGTCCCACTCCCCCAGTCACTGCTCCCTCTAGCTCCTTCTCCTGTGTTTCTCTTCATTTAAAACTGTGAGCACGCCATGACTATCCCCCACCCAGGCCACTCACTGGTGGCTCAGGAGAGACTCAATCTTTTCTTCAAAGTTACCTGTAAAGTAATAATAATGCTGACTGCAAATAATGGACCACGACGTGCTGACGTGAGCGGCTTCCTCAGCTGGAAGCCAGGTCCTGTCTCGTGCCCTCAGCTGCTCCCGTCTGTCCGGTGCCCGTGGCACAGTTGGGGCCTCCCATGGGCTGAGGTTTACCACAATGGGACAAAAATAGAACTTCTTGTCAATAAATGAGCAAATAAAAATAGAATTTCTTTTTTTGGTTCATTGCTGCTGCACAAAGGCCTGTCTTCAAAATTAGCCGAGCCAAGTCCTCAGAAGAACACTTGACCCTTCCCCTGCCCAGCTCCTGAGAAGTCAGGCACAATGAGCCGGCCCCACATGGCAGTGCTGTGCCGGCGGCGCCTGACGTCTGTGAAAATGCGGCATGGCCCTGCCAGCCCAGCCAATGGGTCCACTCGCAAGTATCTGCCGGGGCACCGGCCACTGTGCAAAATGCTGTAAGATATTCCGAGATGTCTAAGCCATGATTCCTGCCCTCGAAGAGCCTATAATCTAGTCGGGCACAAACATAAAAATGCACACAGCGATATAAGGCTACACACAACAACTTCTCACTTACTGGGTTGAATGGGCCATAACTATGGAAAAGGTCTTAGGAAAAAGGAGCAGAAGGGATTTCTGCCTGGGACATCAGGATGTTTTCCTATCAACTTATTTACAACTGGGATTGGTCGAACATTGAAAAACAGATAAAATCGGACTCAGTAGAGAGCACTTCTTTCCTGAGTGGAATAAATGCAATTACTGAGAGTTGATATTACGTGTGTCTCTACTAAGCATTTTTACATATATTTATTTCATCCAACCTCACAGCAGCACTACAAAGTCAGCAGCCCCATTTTTCAGATGGGGAGACAGGTTTAGAGAACTTAAGTAACCTAACCAAGGTGACAGCACCCATGGCGTGTGCCAGAACTCAGGCCGTCGGGTCCCACTGGTGGCCATGCACAAGTCTGGCCTTCCATTACTACTGTCACCAAAAACGTGGGTTCCTGCTAGTCCACGTCCAATGCCTAAGAGAAATAAAACACTTCAAGTGCTGTGGGCCGGGCCCTGCATGAATATCACAAAACCAAAGAGGTTTCATAGTCTTCAGGCAACTTGCCCTGCTGTCAAAAACTGGCCACCACCCACAGACAACGACGCGTAATTTCATCCCAGCTCATCATTAGTGGCTTGCTTGGTTAGCCATGGTGGAAAGAGGAAAATCTTAAGGATAGAGCCATTTCTTCTGCCCTAAGCTCTGCAGCCAATATTGCTTTTATAAGCAAATCATCTGATTCATAAGAATGTTTAAAACATTTATTGTATTTTTCCAATACACAGTTATTGCTTAAAACCTTTTGATTACAGAAAAAGAATAAACAAGAAAATAAATCCCTAGGCTGTTTGAACGATGCAAAGTCCATACTTAGACTTAACCTTTAAGTATAGTCTGAGGTTGGGCTTAGACCAACCGAGAACTTAGAAATTCCAGGTAAAAGATGATGAAATCTGAAAGGAATGCCCGGGTGAAGACAGCTCCCAGGTCCCCATGAGGAAGACATGGCTCTGTTCTTTGCCAGTGAAGGGAGGGTAAGATGCCACAAGCCACGTCCCCAAAGAAAACTTACTTCACCTCCTTGAGTCTCAGGTTCCTCCAACCTGGAGCAAAAAAACACCAACCTTCTAGAATTGTCGTGAGGAGCCGAGACGACATACACGGCTGCTTCTCAGCAGTCAGCCGTGGCTTCTATCCCCAAGTTCTAAGTCCTGATGTGATTTTGTAAAATCGTACGTATTCCTGGCACTTGAGGCATCTTCCTCGCCCCTGGCACTCTGGCGCAGGACGGAAGAGCACAGCAGGGCCTCTCTCCATGCCCTCGCTGCCCAGGAGATCTCCAGATGTCACAGCGCAGCCTACACACCCCGCGTGGATTCGGGCAGAGCACAGCACAGCTTTGCCCGAGTTGGTCGGCCCCACGCTACCGTGCAGCTTCCCCACAGGGAAGGGTGCCCATTCAGCAAGGGCCTTCACTGTGGGCGGCAATCACGTCTAATCGGACTGGTACGCTGGTCTTCTGATGCTCAGCAGCTACCCACCCGCCTCTACAGCTAAGCGTGCCTTTGATCAACAGAATGTAAAATACATTAATGTAAAAATAAACGCAGGTTCTATAGGAAAAACAATGAAAAGGGACTTTGATGTCTTGATACGTTCTGGTTACTCTGGAGAATCAAAAAGAAGTTATAGCAACATTGAAAAAGGCATTACCTGCTATGTAACAAGATCAAATAGACAGGAAAATCATTGATAAGAAAACTATTAATATTCTATCAGATAATGGTGAGAAAAAATTTGTAAGTCAGAGTGACATGGGCCAAACTCGCTCATGGGCAAATAGTGTAATTAAAATAATTGCTTGTCGGGCCGGCCTGGTGGCGCACTGGAGAGTGTGCCGCTTGGGAGCGTGGCGGCGCTCCCGCCGAGGGTTCAGATCCCATGTGGAGACCGGTTCCTGCTCACTGGCTGAGCGCGGTGCGGGCGCAACACCGAGGGTTGCGATCCCGTTACCGGTCAGTAAAAAAGACAAAAAGGGGAAAAATAATAATAATAATAATTGCTTGTTTTATTGTGCTACAAAAATGTTAATAAGTGGAGGTAAAACAGGTATTCTTATATTTTGATGGCTCTGAAATTGGTTCAGTTTTGGGGGGAAGAGATTTGGCAATGTGCATCCAGAGCAAAATCATATTCGTGCTCTTCGACCAAGTAATTAACATGGCACAGGATGGTAACAGTGTCACTCATAGTAGTGAGAATTTCTTAAATAAATCAAATGCCCAGTCTTGGCAATGTGCATCCAGAGCAAAATCATATTCGTGCTCTTCGACCAAGTAATTAACATGGCGCAGGATGGTAACAGTGTCACTCATAGTAGTGAGAATTTCTTAAATAAATCAAATGCCCAGTTGAGTATTAGACAGCCTTTTAAAAGTATGGTTTTGAAGACTTTGTAGCCACATAGAAGTTGCATATAACATAATGTTGAAGAGAAAAAAAGGATGAAAACTTGTTCACAGACTATGGTTACGATGACTATGAACATGTACACAGCAAAAGGAAATTCAGAAAAACATGGCAAATTACAATCAAGAATGCCAGGATTGAGAAGTCTGGCTTTTCCAAACTTTCTGTAACATGGTTTTATCCATTTAGAATTTGAAACTAAAGGTGCTTTTTTACAGCAGAGTTCGGGCTTTTCCCTCTTAGGAGTGTTAAAAAACAGACCCAGGCCAAGGCCTGCACCAATACAGAGGAAAGGTGTCCACAGCCTACCTGCGGCAGGTGTGCTGGGAACCTGCCCTGGCATGGCTGGGGAGACACCAGGACCCCTCTTTGGAACACCTCTCCTGGTTGAGATCCAAAAACGAATAAACAGACTCTTCACAAACAATGTAACAATAGAAAATAAATGTCGCATAATACAAACACAATTCCTAGCTAAAGCCTTTTGACCTGTTTTAAAGGTGTGTGATCTGGGATTCCTTGTTGGATACTTGCCCACGTACCCCACTCCATCAAGTCGAATAACAATGCATGATTCAGAGCTGTATTTATCTTCTTAAACCTAACTCTTTTTTCAAATTTATGTCACTTCATAAAAGAGCAACTGTTTTCATAGTGAGGGTTATAAACACAAAATATGCAAATATTCTTTCTGTACCTTCTTCCAAAAATTCACTCACTGAATCTTCTTGAAAATAGACATTAGAAATATTTTTTCTATGCTTACATCTCTCTCATCTTTCCCTGTTGTAGCTCTTCTGAACTTGCAGACCTTGGTTTTATTGAGATTAATGAGACAAAGCATGTACGAGTGACTCATCAAGAGTGAAGCAAGACAGAGCTGTGACTGTGGCTGTCATGAACATGCCACCATCAGTACCACCGGAGAGTTGAGTTCCAGCCACACGCAGCCATCCTGCAGCCCAAGAAAGAGCCCGTCTGGAACCAACAGGTGCAAATGAGCTTCACCAAGCTCTGGCCTGTCTCCTGGGAGCCTCAGGTCTTAGACAAATGAGGGCTATATGAGCTTGCATAAGTCAATTTTCCCAGCTAGAGACTGGAGCAAGGAATGGAGAAAAGCCAACCAAACGATGACAACCAGAGAACATTGTGGAAATGCACCATTCCATAGTCCCTGAGAAAACATCGTCAACATCCCCCAAGTGGAACTCAGGGAAGGAGGCAGCCACCCCTCTTGTTAAATCCACATCATGCTCACCCTGGGAGGGGCCTAAAACTGCTCACAGCAATTTATCAATTTTTCTCGGATTCTCTAGAATCGAGGTGAGGACAGCACAGGGGTGACCAGCCAGCATTCCCAGCAGTGGGCGTGGCCAGGAAGGCAGTCAAGGATTCCACACTTGCAGCACATTGGAAGGTTCAGCGAGTGTGGGGTGCTCACCTGTCCAGCTCAGCACGTGCGGGAGCCCACACGCCAGCACCTCGCAAGGACAGCGCCTCCCCTGTGGCTCCCCAGAACACCCCCACGTGGTGCCCGGCTCCAGAGGGATGCAGGCAGGATCCAGACCTTCCCACACGTGTGCCCAGGCTGCCCCACGCGGCTGTGTTTCCATAAAGAAGAAGGTATAGACGTGAGAGTCCGTCCTAAAGCTTCTTTCCTAAAGAGAAGAAACGTCTCCCCGTCTACACACCGCGCCCTGGCCCAGTCACCCACACCCTTCTGTCTCCTCAGCCCCTCAGCACGAAGTCATATCTTGAAAGCGGCTTTGGATCCACAGTATGTGAAGCTGTGAACACTGTGGGGTAAACAGCAGCAAGCCTTGCAGATGTGCTGTGTGGATTAACTGACACCTGGTGCTTGCACCTGCCACTATGCAGGTGCAGAGGGAACAGCAGGCATGTCACAGAAGTCCAGCTTTCCCCAGATTTATCATTTGCAGCTATTTGTTAATATTTACTAATAATGAGGAAAACATGTACTAGATGGACAGTTGGAAAACCTGAGTGTGAGCCTCTGGGCCCCGCTGCTCACACATCGGGAAGCTTCCTTTCCCCTTCCACCCCAGATTTATCATTTGCAGCTATTTGTTAATATTTACTAATAATGAGGAAAACATGTACTGGATGGACAGTTGGAAAACCTGAGTGTGAGCCTCTGGGCCCCGCTGCTCACACATCGGGAAGCTTCCTTTCCCCTTCCGCCACTCTGCTGTTCCATTTTATTCTATTTTATTCCATGCCGTCCTCTGTAGTAAATTTCGAGGAAGAATTGGGATATCTTCAGGCACCTAAACCAAATCAGGCAGCCCTGGTTCACACACACGCCCACAAACCAGCTTTTACTTTTCAGAGCTTCATCAGGACATTTTAGGAGGGTCTATAGTGTCACAAACAGTGGACGGTGTCCTGACACCCACAGACAAAGACGGTTCAGGGGCAGGGCGACCTCTGGAAGGAGGCTGAAGACCCTTCACCACAGGAAAGAGGGGTCTCGTGGAGAAGTGGCCCTTGCTGCGCCCATCGTGGTCCAAACCGCAGCAGGGCCCCAGCGTGAGTTTGAGGATCCTGCCCTCCGAGTGATGGCGAGTTAACCAGGTAATGCCCAGGTCCCAAAGGCAGAGAGAGCCAGTTGGGTGTTGGGCTGCTTGTCTTTTCTAATACTCTCCCCCTTTGAAATCGCGACTTTGGAACTTGGTGTGTGTGGAGATTTATGCTTCCCCGAACTCTGTCTATTGAGGTGGCTGCACCTCCTGTCCTGTCCTGTGCTGACTGCAGGGAACGCTTTCTCACGCGTTCCCATCTGGGACGTCTGCTACCTACGGAATCAGTTGTGCGCTTCTGCGGCAGGACTCAAGCAAGAGGGGGCAGAAGGACTTCCGTTTAGCAGACGCTGGCTGAGCACCTGCTGCTGCCAGGCCCAGTGCTTGTCCCGCAGGGAGTACAAAGACCGTCTCATCTCAGCCCAGTCCTCATAGCCTGAAGGCTCAGGCATAAGTAACCGTTGCATATCTGTATGGCAATGGCACTGACTGTCATCAGGGGATCCGATAAAATGGACCAAGCCTCGGTTTCCCATCAGTGAAAAGAAAGGTGCAGATAGGTGGTCCCCTCCATCCAGGGGACCCTCCAGTGCTGATGTGTGGGGGCAAGTTGTCCCCTGAGTGCAGGCTCCTGCCCCGGGGTGAGGGAGGGGGTCCTGCCTGAGGTCTCCCTTCTTGCTGCACATGCCAGTGACTGCAGCACAGATGAAGAGGTTCAGCGAGAGGCACAGGACGGGCTGGAAGGAGAGCCCCGGGCAGCCGACACCCTCGGGAAAGGCTGCAGGACAGGCAGGAGGCAGAGCAGTGTCCGAGCAGCCTCTGCGTGTCTGGAACAAGGCATTCACCTAAACTTCCCTTTAAAACTGGCCCATTTTCTTAGCATTCTTGAAAAAACTGAACGAAAATGACTTGAAATCTCAGAGAAAACATTCCCAGTGTTAATTAGTACATTTACTTGACATTGTTTACATTTTAAAAAATTAAAGCCTAAATCCCCCAGAACACACGTGGTTAGGAGGGAGGACAGAGGGGGAGCACATGGGGTCAGCACTGCCCAGTGTGCAGGACAAGAGCCCCGGCCCCGAGGGTCCCATCTCAGCAAAAACTCTGCAGGGTGGAAGGTCCGGGTGTGAAAGCAGCTGCCGGACGCTGTTTAATCGGAGCTAACGAAATGTCACCGCACCCAATTATGAGGCTGCAATTTGGGTTACAGTTGCTTTGGTCAATATGACCACTTTCTTTTCTGTTTTTCAGAGAGGTCAAAGGTTTCAGGCTGGAAGCTGGAGGGGCTGTGGGATGAGGAGGCTTGGGATTCTGGGATGTGGTTTCTCAGAAAACACCCCCCTGGAACAGAATACTTCTGTCACAAAATATCAATGCCAACCAGATGTCACTGGCCTTTTTTTTTTTTTTTTTTTGCATGTGTCCCTTAACAGCTGGCAAGAGCATCAGCTCAAATTATTCGCCACAAGCACACACTTTCTGTTTGTCCCCAGATAAAGGGATTTAAAATTCTATATGTCAGTAAGGGATGATGGAAACTGTGGAATGGATTTTTCCAGACTGAAAGGTAGTTGATTCTCTCTTTCCCCCACTGCCCAGCTGTGGTCCTGAGAGACAGAAGGTCTGAGACCCCTTGCCAGCTGCAGGGTCCCATCTGGTTGCTGGGCACAGCTCCCCTGGGTCTAGCACACTCACGGGCAGGTCTGTAGCAGGCCCAGGACAGTCATCTCTCTGGGAGATAAGGACAGTTGTTACTGTCTATTCAGTCTTAGTTTTTTTATTGATATAAAACCAGTCCCTCACAATTTAGTAGTTTCCCACAATTCCTGCAGTGTCTGGTCAGCCCTCGGTATCTCATCTAGAACATTCTTCCACGTGTCTACTCACATAGTCTGCCTCAGAATGTTTGCCCAGTCGTGTGCACAGCTTCTACACCGTGTCCTTTCAGAAGTGCTGTTTTCTAGTTCATTTGTACTTTCTGGATACTCTGAACAAATAAGTTCTCAGAAAATGCTCACTGAAGAAAACTGTATAAAATATGCTTTTAAAAAATTGATTTGATTGATGGTAATAAACATACCTGAAGTCGGTAGAATGGTGTCCCACCAGAATTCATGTCCACCCAGAACCTCATTATGCAACCTTGTCTGGAAATAGGTCTTTGCAGGTGGTTAAGGGTGAAGGTGAGATCACACTGGACTAGGTGGGCCCTAAATCCAAGGACTAGTGTCCTTCTCAGAGCAGAAGGGACACACAGATGCACGGGAGATGGAGGCAGGCACAGTAGCTACACATCTACAAGCCGGGAACACCAAGGACTTCCAGCCACCAGAGGCAGAGAGAGAGGCCTGTATAAAATATGCTTTTAAAAAATTGATTTGATTGATGGTAATAAACATACCTGAAGTCGGTAGAATGGTGTCCCACCAGAATTCATGTCCACCCAGAACCTCATTATGCAACCTTGTCTGGAAATAGGTCTTTGCAGGTGGTTAAGGGTGAAGGTGAGATCACACTGGACTAGGTGGGCCCTAAATCCAAGGACTAGTGTCCTTCTCAGAGCAGAAGGGACACACAGATGGCACGGGAGATGGAGGCAGGCACAGTAGCTACACATCTACAAGCCGGGAACACCAAGGACTTCCAGCCACCAGAGGCAGAGAGAGAGGTTGGCAGTGGGCTCTCCCGCCCAGCCTCAGAGGCCCCAGTACTGCTGAGACCTCGATCTCAGTCGTCCGGTCCCTAGAACTGTGAGAGAATGAACTTCTATTGATCTCACCCGCCCACCTTGAGGAGATCTGTTATGGCAGCCCTAGGAAATTAAGACGGTGCCCAAGAAGGATAGAAAGTTTCAGTAAGTTCTAAGGCAAAGAAGCCATGTCCAAGATAAAGAGGTGGCAAAGCCCCCAGGTCAGCCCCCTTCCCCTGGACAGCCACCGGTCCTCATGACTGGACGGCTCCTTCCGCCTCCTCCGCAAGCCACTGCCTGCGGGAGCAAGGCAGCAGCGTGAGGCCAAGCTCAGCAGCCACCCTGGCCACAGACGAGCCCCTCCGGGGGCAGCCCTGCCTCTCCAGAGCTGCAGGCTGAGGGGGGCGCTTCCGCCTCCTCCGCAAGCCACTGCCTGCGGGAGCAAGGCAGCAGCATGAGGCCGAGCTCAGCAGCCACCCTGGCCACAGACGAGCCCCTCCGGGGGCAGCCCTGCCTCTCCAGAGCTGCAGGCTGAGGGGGGCAGGAGAGCAGCTACTCAGTGACACTGGGCCCCGAAATGATGCGTCCCCAGTGACAGCCTAAGAGCTCATGGCTTGAATTAACTGGAGGGTTTTCCATTCCACTTTGAGTTGATAAACAGCAGGAAAAGGTGAAGGACCAGACTCTCATTCTGCCCAACAAGAAGCCCCGGAGATTTCATCCAGTCAGAGACTCAGCTGGCAGCTACTGTCCTCATGACAAGGAGACCAGCTCACACTCAAGCTCGTGGGGGACCCTGGGTGAGAAGAGGCAGGTGACAATCTTTCTCTATACTCAACTGGTGTGAAAGATGATGGAATGACACCTAATGGCCTGATGCTTTGGGGGATGCATGCTCTTTTTTCTTGAAGAAGACATTCTTTTTTTAATCTTAGAAATATCCGTTGGCACCATGTAACCTCACGGCCCTAAGCAGACTCTCTTCCCACAGGCTGAGCACATGGTGAACACCTAGTGCCTGTTATTACAAACGCCTGAAAGAGGGAAGCCGAGCGCTCTGCCAATAAGAGGATTTGAGGCCCCGTGCCCTGTGCCTTGTGTGTAGATACAGGTGTGTGGCAAGTGGGAAAGTCTGCAATCATCAAACTAAAGAAACCGCTTCACTGATTTAATCAAACTTTTCAAGAGGTACAAAACAATGAACGAAAATCGAGCATGAGATTCTTAGAGTCTGGGAAGCACGAAGTCTGGGAGAATCCTGCCGATAATGATTCCAGTTGGGCAAACACCGGGGCCTCATTTTATCTCTTGTGTGGGGAGCGGGCACATTTCACATCCGTCTTCTGGGCCATAAGCACGCCACCGCAAGCGCGAGAACTGCGCTTACCCCGCTCGTCAGCGCAGCCCCAGCACAAAGTAACTCCGCAAATAGTGGTGCAGTGAGTGGAGTGCAGAGCCGTTGTCAGCCCCCACTTCAGGGTGTCGTCGCCCACTCGTCAGACCCCCCAGTCATGCCGGGGACGTGCCACAGCAGATCGGGAGAGCAGGCAATCGATCCGCGAGGCTTCCTGCCCACCCGCCACTGCCTGTGTGTGACATTCATGCAGTCGACGTGTCTCTGAGAGCCTGTGTCAGCCAAGGTCTGTAAGAGTCAACAGTTCACCCCAGAAAGGCGCCCGTGCAGAGCCGAGTGCTGTTTTCAAGCAGCTGCAGTGTTAGTGCTGTGGATCTTTCCCATCCACTCGCTACTTCCTCAGTTCTGCTGCAGACCTCTTGGTTCTGCTCATAAATACTAAAACTGTCATAAGAAAAAGCAAGAAACACTCCATGAATATTTCAGAGCACAATGCTCCTGAAAGCCCTTGGTGCCGCCACAGAAACATATTAAAAGAGGAGTCATGAATCAGGAGCAGCTGCTCCCAGCACCTGTTATTTATTCCATCACTGAGGTTCTCATGGCATTTTGGAAA
Organism: Galeopterus variegatus; assembly: GCF_000696425.1. Taxonomy (NCBI): domain Eukaryota; kingdom Metazoa; phylum Chordata; class Mammalia; order Dermoptera; family Cynocephalidae; genus Galeopterus; species Galeopterus variegatus. Next base: position 146,368 of record NW_007729810.1, on the reverse strand, counting down.
GAACTGAGCATTTTTCCTGGAGAAATACCCCAGGTTCTGGAGCACACCACTGACTGCACACAACTGTTGGCTGAGACAAAGGGACCCTGAGATGTGCCCTTGTGAGCAGAGCTGTCCCCCTGCCCTAGTCTGTTTCTGCTGCTGTAACAGAATCCCACAGACTGGATGATGTATGAACAATACAAGTCTATTTGGCTCATGGTTCTGGAGGCTGGGAAGTCCAAGGTCGAGAGGCTGCATCTGACAAGGCAGGGCCTTCCTGCTGCATCATAGCATGGCGGAGAGTGAGCGAGGGGGGCCAGACTCGCTCGTACAGCAAGCCCACTCTCTCAATAACAAACCCACTCCTGTGACAGCGGCATTAATCCATTCGTGAGGGCAGAGCCCTCGTGACCTAATCACCTCTTAAACGACCCATCTCCAGCTCTGTTGCCCTGGGGACGAAGTTCCCAACCTGTGAATGCTGGGGGTCACTTTCAAACCACAGCACTCCCCAAAACCATTGAGTAGCCAGAGCTGCTATGGCACCCTCCCCTTTGGCACTCCCCGAGGCCCCTCTCCTGACCACACCTGCTTCTGCAGGGATGCACTGAGCTGTCATCTGTCCATGCCATTTTCACCTTCACAGGGTATCTGGAGTAAGTCTTCAAGGCCAAAGGAAACGATGCTCTGGTGGCCAAACGTCAGGCGCCAGCAGCCTGCTGCAACCCACAGTCCCTCCTGAGGAGCTGCCATTTGTGTTCCTCTCGCTGCTGTGACAGACTAGCACAAACTTAGAGACTTAAAACAACACAAATTTGTCATCTTAAAGTTCCGGAGGTCACAATTCCGACACGGGTCTCACTGGGCTAAAATCCAGGTGTCGGCAGGGCTGGTTCCATCCAGAGGCTGCAGGAAGATCTGTCTGTTCCGTCTCCAGCTTCCAGAGGCCACCACGGCCTTCGGCTCATGGTCCCGTCCTCATGTCAAAGCCTGTGGCGTGGCATCTTCCAGCCTCTCCCTCCCTGACCTTGGCCTCTGTCTTCACCCTCCTGCTCTGGATCTGACCTCCCACCTCCCTCTTCCCTTGAGAAGATCCTTGTGCTTACATTGGCCCCACCGGATAATCCAGGATAATCTCTCATCTAAGATCCTTAACTTAATCCCATCTACAAAGCCCTGTCGCCACATAAGGAAACACGTTCATGTGTTCTGGGGGCCAGGAAGTGGCGGCCTTTGGGGGCCTTTCTTCTGTCTTCCCCACCGCTGATCCACACCATTCTTTAACCTCCTCCTCAAATGGGGTCAGTTTCTGTCTCCCACTGACCCCCACACCAAACCTTATTCTTTCAGGACCCTGGAAGATAGACAAGGTGGCCAGGAGGGTCCCTTTCATGTATGTCTTGCTGGCAATAATTTACTCAATCAGTGTTCATAGGCACCAGCCATATGAGACACTGAGCTCAGGGACATGGGCTGGGGAGGGAGGACACGTGGCCGTCCACAGGACGCTCATGGTGCAGCCACAGAGAGCATGACTCCACAGGGGTGGGGCCCAGCGTCCTTTTCTGTCCAGAAGTAAACCTGGAGCGTGAGGCCGAAGGGGACCACTCTCGGGCCCAGAGGTCCTGTTGTGTGGGAAAATGTGTAAATGACCCGAATCACAGTGATCTGAATGCATCTCAGCACTAATTTGGGATTTTCACTTCCTCAGTAGACCAAAATGAGAAAGCAGAAGTGGACCCAGCAGGCCAAAACCTACTTCTAGAGCTTTATGAATGTCCTGCAGAGAGGAGGAGCTTCCTCCGCACCCCAGAAGAATCGCCATTAAGTCAGGGTCCGTCTGCGCCATCAGTGGCTCTGCCTGTCTGGCCTGGCCGCCTGATCCCTCACCTCCCCAGCTGCGTGGCTGCAGGTGAGTGGTGGAACATCTATGTGCCTTGACTTTTTGGCACGTAAAATGCAGAAGGGTAGAGTACAGGAGGCCTTGCCGAGCATCTGCCAGCTGTCAGCAGGGCTGTTGCTGTTGCAGGCAAACAGGCCGTCATTTCCAGAGACCTAACACCCAGGACCCAAGGCACTTGATGGCAGAAGGAAGGACCTGGCTGAGAAGCTCACCTGCAAATATTTGGAGCTGGTAACATCGAGCTCAGCACACCCGCCTGGCGTGTGGACAGAGGCCAGCAGTGGCCCTCAGGCCGAGAGCAAAGGCGGCATGAGGCTGGTGCCAGCAGGAGCTCCATGAACCCGGGACCCGGCTTCTGCACAAGGAGGGTAGGCCTGTGGGATCCCACAGGAGGAGGTTGAGGCTCTGGCTTCTCGCCACCATCTGGGCACAGCTGGGTGCCTGTGACTTCCCTCCGAAGAAGCTGGAGGACAAGCAACCTGCACCCTGACATGCGCCTCATGGTTCCTCCTGACCAGGAAGCCTCAGCGCGCATCCCGCCAGTCTTTCTCCCACCCGGTGCGGCCGCAGGGACAACACTGCAGTTTTACTTCCTTTTGATGTGAGAGAACTTCTGAATGCACAAGAAGACACAACCAGTCGTGGGTGACGATGGGACAAGCCCCATCCTGGTTCTGCTGGGAGCAAGTGTTCTGGTCCCCAGTTTCCTGCGTGGCAATACCTGTCCGGCAACATCACGGTCCAGCACATTCAGGAAACTTCACTCATTCCTCTTTTTCAGCAAATGTTCCCTAAACTCTCCTGTGCTCTGACATCTAGACAGTTTCCAAATTTTGGCAGTGTAATGTTTCACTGAACATCCATGTATGCAAATCTTTGTGATGTCTCATTTTTTATTATAACAGATTTCTAGAAGTAAAATTATTTTGTCAAAGGGAATAAATATTTTAAAGACTCTTAATATATATATTAATAAATTCCCACTAGAATATTTATACCAATTTATAATCCTACCAGCTGTTCTTCACCAACAAACGTATTCTGACTTTAAAAATTTATTTGCCAATTGGGTAAGTATATAGTACTTATTCTATACAAAATAGTACATCAAAGTTGTTATAGTCTTAATGTGTGGAACAGTCACTGAGGAACCTCCCATCTGTTGCTGAGCTTGAGCTTTTCCGTTGCAGTCCTACCAGCTGTTCTTCACCAACAAACGTATTCTGACTTTAAAAATTTATTTGCCAATTGGATAAGTATATAGTACTTATTCTACACAAAATAGTACATCAAAGTTGTTATAGTCTTAATGTGTGGAACAGTCACTGAGGAACCTCCCATCTGTTGCTGAGCTTGAGCTTTTCCGTTGCAGCTCGGCACCATCGCCCTTCACTGAGGACCTACACGCGTTGGGTACCTGAGCTCACAACGCACCTGGGTGGGTGCACTTATTTCATTTTGCTGGGGCACAGAAAGGCTTGTGCCTCACCGAGGGAACCCTGGCCGGCAGCTTGTCACTGCCGCATGCGGGCTGGTCCCCCAACAGGCGACCTTCCTCCCAGAGTGATGGGTGACCCCTACAGAAATCCCTTCCAAGCATACCCTGAGTGTACTCAGAGCTAACACTTCCATGTGTTTTGGGTTTTCTTTAAGGGCATGTGTACTTTTTGTCTTTATTTTAAAAGTCAACTTTGTTCGAGGTGCGGTTTACGTAGAGTAAGATGCACACATTTAAAGTGCCCAGCTGGACAGATTTTGAGAAATGAATGTACTCATGAGACCAACTCCACAGCCAACACAGAGAGCATCGCCCTCATCCCAGAAGGCACCCTCAAGACCCTTTGGAGGACCCTCTTGCTGCCCAGGCTACCATTGACTTCTGTAACTAGTTGCAGAGGTTCACGTGAATGGAATCTTTTCCGCAGCATGTTTCCAAGCTGTATCTAAGCTGTTGCATGTGAAAGCACTTTTTACACGCATTGCTTAGGACTGTTCTCTGTTAGCCAACGGGCAGAGGAGGAGGTAAGAGGGACCCTCCCTCCATCCCTGTCCACGTGGGAAGGGAACTGGTTTCTCTGCACAGTCTGTGTCTCCTGTGTGTCTTATGGGCTGACTCACCTTCTGTTGAGAGAAACCCCCTCACCATCCTGCCACCAGCCACTGCTCCAGGGAGCTTGCTGGGCTGGGACTAGCAGTGTAATGGTGACCAGCAAACTGGTGTCATCGCATTCCTAACACCTGTTTGACTACAGAGACACTGAGCCGTCCTCCCTCAGGTCAAACGTGGGACTCCAGAGCCTGTGTCTAAGGAGGACTTGTCCTCGTTGTCAGTTGCAGTGACACATGGCTCTGCCAGCCTCCCTTCCCTCTCCTGTTTCAAAAGTATTTGACTCTGACGAACAGAAAGAGTCCTGTCTGTTGCTTTCTCATCTTAACTAGAACTCCCAAATTTAGTGTTTTTCCCTTATAAATATGCCGTTTTAAATATTGCATATAACTTGGCCTTTTATACAAAAATTTTTTCTAAGCTTCTAAGAAAGGGCTGAAATTCACTAAATCAAACAAATCCATTCGAACTCTCAAAGAAATGATGCTTGGGCCGGCCCGGTGGTGCACTGCTACAGTGCGCCGCTTGGGAGCGCGGTGGCGCTCCCGCCGAGGGTTCGGATCCCACATACCGACCCGTTCCCCCTCACAGGCCCTCTGAGGGGGGGCTGGTGCCCGC
>NW_007729810.1:126779-140814 GCF_000696425.1 Galeopterus variegatus | reverse complement strand
GAAAAAAAAAAAAAAAAAAAAAAAAAAAAAAGAAATGATGCTTGACGTTCTGCAAGTAAACAGTGCATGCTGGAGACACGTGCTCTTCGTCTCATCTCTCCTTCCCTCTCTCCTTCCTTCCCTCTCTCCTTCCTTCCTCCCCGTACGTCAGGATGACTGAGTGCAGAAGAGGAACTTGGGGACATCACCACTGTCGCACACGCATCTCAGGTCACTCTCCTAAAACTGTAAGTAACTCTAGGCACCTGGCCAAAGCATGACACGCAAGCTGCACCATCACTGAGGTCCACGCTGTCTACTCTGGGATGTTGCCTGGGGTTCCAGAATGGCAGGCCAAGGAGCAAGAAAGCGCCGATTCTGATCCTGCCTCTGAAAAGAGATTTTATTCGTCAAACATCCCAGCACCCAGTTGTGAAGTAAGATTCACTAAAGCAATCAAGGTTCTTGTGAAATATCCAAGACCACAAAGCAGATGTAGTTTTCCTTCTGGTTCAATAATTTTAAAGTTCAAGTTAACTTTAAAAATTAACTTTTTGTTAATGTTGATTTGACTGTGGTAGAGGTAAAACCAGTGTACACATAGGTACAGAGATAGCTGATGTAGACGTCAGTACCAAGAATCACAGAGCTGGAAGTTGCTGCAGCAGTCCAGGTCTTCATGCACATCTGCTGTTTCTTACCATTGAGTGTCTACAAGTTTTTTAAAAATAATATCAAAAGAAGATTCTAGCACCTTCTCAATAACCTTTTGACAGCACTCACAGTCATCCCTTGTTCCCTCGATGTCAGGATCCATGAACCTTGGTCCTGCAACTTCAGGGTATTTCCTCCTACACATGCTGACCTCACTCTCTCCTTTAAGAATGTGACTGACGACTTGCGTCTTGTCCGTGTCCCTTTCTATGCTTTAAAAGAGATTCCAATACTCGTGTTGCGATATGCTTTGAAATGCTGTGTCATGGTGGCTTCCTGGGCACCCACTCCCATTCCTGTTAAAACTGTGACCTCTAGACCAAATGCCAGGTATGGAGCAGTGGATGTCCCTAAGCAACAGGAGAGATGAAGAACAGTGTACTGCTTTTCAAGGCTCGTTAGCAAGAAGACTCAGCAATGGCGTGGCATCCGCCCCCACCCTCCCCACCAGCAGCAAAGTGACTTTGATCAGATGGGTTTCTCTAAAATGGAAATATCCACTTATTTGAGCAAATGAGTGTAAATTGACATTGTTCTGGGGAAAAAAATGTGGATACTCTGCACTGAAATATATCTTAAAAAACTATCTCTTAATTGCTTCCAAATGACAAAAGCTTGCCTGACATTTCAAAGTATTTTCTGGTGTCTTATAGCTATAATGGGAGACACTACGTTCAACACAGGCACACGTGTACCTCCTGGGCGAGGCCCCGGGGCTGGTGCCCTTGGCCTTGTTGGCAGAGCACTCTCTTCATCCAGAAAGTCATCTGTTCTTAGGAAAACTATTAACCTTCCCTATAAAATCCACAGACTGAGCGATTACTGAGTGCATAATGCTTTGTTTGCTAGAAACCGGTGTGCTTGAGCTGTGTCTAAGAGACGAGTTGCCAGAATAAAAGCAAGACAACATGGTCATCCGCTCAGATGATCTCTGCTTGGCTTCACGTTATGGTGCAGAACTAGTAGCGACGTAAGATAAGATAAGAGTGAACACCAGAATAAAACCTCTTTCGTGACCAGAGGTCCCGTGTGTGTGTCTGTGTGTGTTCTCAAGTTATATAGCTCACACGGACTGAGGACTCTTTCTGGCTTAAGCATTCAGCTGGGATGGCGACACAGAAGTGACCAAGGTCAACACGGCCCTGCCCCTTCCAGGTCACACTCCACTGGGACACACACATTAAGCATATAACAACACAGAGTAACCATGCCATGGACAAGCTGCGAGGGCACTGTGATGTAGGGCAGGAGGCTTCCTGAGGGTGGGACATTTTCACGTAGGTGTTGGCCAGAGTGGCAGCAGAGAGCGACGTTCCAGGCAGGTGGAAGGTGGAGTCAGAGATCCAGGCAGCGGAGAGCCGAAGGGTCCAGAGGGGAGAATATCGTGAAACAAGGCTGCAGAGAAGGTCAGGAACCAGGCTGTACAAGGGCCTGCAAGACCAGGGAAAGGTTTTGAACTCTGTGCTTACGCAGTCAGCAGCCATTAGCTCGTGTTAGTTGAAAGCACCCTCTGGAAGCAAGAGAGAATAGGACACTCCCAACCTGTGCACAGACAGTATTGTTACTGACCTTTTCTGGGCCGAGCAGAGCAGATGACTGCCCAGGTGCACAGCCAGCAAGATTCTGCTACTGAAGTTCTTGACCAAACCCTCCAAATCTCTTCCCAATTTAACTTGCTTAGCTTTGGTCTTACAAGATTTCTCATCCAAGCTGTGCATATGCAAAGGTAGAAAACCTCCCTGAAACCCACTAGGCTCTATGCCATGTAATACACCCTGGTGCATTATGTCACGTGGGTCTTCCCTGTATAATTCATCTAAATGCTTTTACTTATGGAATGTTTCAAACAAATGCAAAGGAGGAGAAAATGGTAAAATTAACTCCCCCGTGTGCCTATAATCCAGCTCCAAGCACTGCTGCTGGTGGCCCTCTGTACCCCCCCACTTGCCACCACACTGCACATGAGGATGTTTTGAAGCAAATGCCAGTCCTCACATTGTTTCATCCATAAATATTTCAGAATTTCTCTCTAAAAGATACAAACTCTGTTGTTTAACTTAGCAGTGATAACATATCACATCTAAAAAATTAACAGGTATACTTTAAAATCATTTAAATATCCAGTCGGTGTTTAAATTCCTTCAGTTGGCACATAAACTTTTTAACGCTCTGGAGCACTGTAATCAACTGATACGTCTGTCTCTTCCAGTTTGTAGTTCCCCTCCGTCTCCTCTCTCTTCGTTACGATTTATTTGACCTACAGAGCTCCCTGGATTCGGCTGAGTGGACCCTCATGGTGTCCTTGAAGAAGTTCTCAGTCCCCTGTGTTCCTGTAACTGGCAACTAGATCGAGGGCTGTAATCAGATTCAAGTTCAATCTTCTTGGCAAAAATACTTCCACGCTGGCTGGTGTTGGCCTGTGCATTTAATGTCTCCTTTACTCAACGACATAAAGCGTACATGTGGAGACAGGTCTGCACAGATGAGTAAACACAAGCTCCTCAAGGAGCGTTCACACAGGCTGCCCTGTTCACACCTTGGTGATTGCTCATTGCTTTGAGGTTCACAAACACACAAAATTAAAGATGCAGTTGTGCCATTCTCCACTGAGAAGGACCAGGGCTTACTGAGGACAAGGGCAAATTCCGGGGCTGGGGTGGAGCAAGCACACAGTGAGCCTGGAATGTCCTGTGGAGCCTGAAAGTAAGACAGTGCTCAGAGAACATGGGACCTGCCAAATCCAGCATCCACAGGGAAACCACTTCTCACAGCCCCCACCGCTCGTCCAGGGCCCCCAAGCATCAGAAAAACGACGGTGACACTGTTACCCACTGAATTAAAATAATTCAGACTACAGTGACATGAATGAGTGAGTGAATGAATGAGTAGATGGGAAGGGGATGCCCACCCTAACTGCAGAAAGCCAACTCACAAATATAGAAGCGTGACAAAGTCAGAAGCTCCCACTTAACTACTTTAATAACGAGATTCTTTGTACTATTGCTGCAACATTTCTGGAAGTCCAAAATTATTTTGTCCAAATAAAAATGAAAGAAAATAATCTAAGGAAAGGTACATGTGCCCCATCTTCCACCCTGGTGTGTGGCATCGCCGACGTCTTAGGGACGCTGGTGCATGGAAAGTGGACTGGTGGGAGGTGGGGTTTGCAGCCTCCTGTTCCGCCGGCAGCCACGCTGCAGGCACGTCTCAGGACTTGGGAATCCTGAAGCACAACCCCAAGCTTCACTCCTGCTGAAGGGTCTGGTATTGCTACGTCATCATCGTAAGTGCATTTATGGTTCCCTCCTTCCCTATTCCTTGCAGCACACTTGGAGAGAAAAGCAGTACGGTCTTGGAGGCTGGTGCGGCTGGCATCGTTTGGTGTGGTGAGTCACAGCTAACCTATAAATCTCCAGGTTTTTCTTTGGCTGTTTTAAACTTCAGTGTACCTGCAGATGGCATAAACTCTGAAAGCCAAGGGACCAGCTGAGCTCACATGAAAATGTCAGTTTTGGGGCTGGCCCGGTGGCGCACTGGATAAGTGCGCCGCTTGAGAAGCGCGGCGGCGCTCCCGCCCGAGGGTTCGGATCCCACATACAGACCGGTTCCCGCTCACTGGCTGAGCGAGGCGCGGGAGCGGCACCGAGGGTTGCGGTCCCGTTGCCGGTCCCCGGTCCGGTGCGGGGGCGACACTGAGGGTTGCGATCCGTTGCCGGACACGGAAAAAGACAAAAGACAAAAAAAAAAAAAAATGTCAGTTTTGGAGGGGACTAAGGGCACCTAGTCCACAGAGTGCTGGCATTCCAAAGCAGGTTACTTGCCTGGCCCAGATGAAGGGTGAATTTCTTCCCTGACTTTACAGGAAGATCCGGGAAGGTGAAACTCAGGCTACCTTTGAGTGCTTTAAGTCTCTTTCGTAGTGTGTTACATATTCTTGAAATGCATGAGCCACTTGACTACTTTCCGAGTCAGACCACTTCTGAAAGTGGAACGCACAGCTATCAACCCTTCCCTCAAGCTAAGTGCACAACTTTCCTGGGCAAACCGAGACACAAGGCCACCATGCTCTTTCAGCAGATCCTATGCACTATTGACAGAGCGTTGACATCTTCCTCGGTTATTCTAGAACTTGCTGCAGCACTCTGTGAGCAGACCAGGGAGAAGGCAGAGGTGGAGGCTGCCCAGAGGCCTGAACCCCAGCCACACTTTGGCCTGCCCCTGACTTCTATGTAGGGACAAAGTTAACTTCACTGGAGGTCCTCACTTTGAAGCATTATCCCAAACCAACAGCCAGCATTGGTCATCGTGGCAGGATCAGGGTGGGGGGTTCCTCATGGGGTGTTCAGTCCTCTCTGACACGGGATTCTATCAGCAACCCCTCTGCACACCCTGACACGCTGACTTGCCATGTGAAGACGGGCGTGAGCTGGGGTGGAAGCGAAGGCGGGGCAGTTACCTCTTCCCGTCAGTTAATCGGGCCCAGGAGCTCAGCCCACCGCCTGTCCCTGCTGACCAGAGGTGAGCCACCGTCCCCTAGCGTGGACCCGTCTCTTAGCCGACTGTCCCATGCAACCAAGTCGCAGGGCCTGTTAAATCCTCCAAATCTTGTTGGCAGGAAGTTGAGTCTCTGACGAATAATGAGTAATGATTAAACCAGAGTCTGGAGCCAGACTGCCAGGATTTGAACGTTGACGCTGCCACTCAAGACCACTAAGAAAGTAACTTCGCCTCTCCAAGACTGTTTCCTTGCCTGTAAAATGGGAATAAAGATAATACCTGCCTCAAGGGCGCACCCTCGGGATTAATGATTCACATCATGTGTCTGGCCTGGGCCTGGCACGGAAGCAGCACCCAACAGAGATTGCTTTCGTTATTACTGTCACCTGTCCCCCCACACCTGCGGCAGAGTTAGAAAGCAACTAACTTTTTTGAATTAACTGGAAATAAACTCACAAATGAACAAATAAGTATTATTCCAAGACAAAAAGCCTTTGCTGTGGCAATAAAAAAGTGCCTCATCGGTATTTGATCCCAAATTAGACTTGGTTCCAGTCCTTAAAAAAACAGGGCCCAGAATGAGAGAAGGACGTGGCCGGCTCTCGGAACGTCGTCGGCACCATCGGGCCTGGCGTTGCGCAGCCCACCCGTCAGCCTCCCCTCAGCACGGCCAGGAGCAGAGCCGTGAGCGCCAGGACTTCAGCAGAGAGAAGCTGGCGCGACCCAAGCCAGCGCCTGCCCGTGCCCAGAAAGCGCAAGCCACTGTGCCTCCTGGTTGTCATTCATGATATTTATTTTGGAAAAATATTTTAAAAAGAAATTTCTTCATTAACAAAACAGTAAAAAACTCAAATAACATTTGCACAATATTCCATAAATACATTTATGTACAAAAAAATATAGTCACATAGACCCGAAGTGCCTTTGTACATATTTACCGAAATTTAAATTATAAAAAAATGAACATCACAAAATACTCAAGCTTTACAGATATCATGAAAAATATTTTTACAAATCCAAAAAATAACACACTTTTTTTTTCTGTCTAGAAAAAACACATTTTAGTATCAAAAGGGACAATAAAGGCAGTGTTTGTGTTTCTAATTCGAGAAAAGACTGGCTCATCAGAATCTGAAATATACACTCCAGGCAGTGCCTGCTCCGCACGTAGCAGTTCAGTCCGTCCACTTAAATATATTCTCTGTAAAAGCAACTGTCCGTAGTGCAAGGGAGCGGCGTCGGTGGCGCAGCTGGGCGAGAGCCCACGGGCCGGGCCGGCGCAGTCGCTTGGCTAACTTCAGGAAGAGAACCAGCTCGGTCCGAGTTAGTTTCTCAGCAGCAGTCCACGGAGGTCTCCCTTTCCTCTCTCAGCAGCATTCACGGGGGCATATATCCTTGGAATTTTATTTATCTTAAGAGAAACGGGAACTTTGCCATATCACTTCCACTTTACACCTAGAGGGGCCCACAAGACAGATGGGAAGTTAGTTCAAGACAGAAGAAAGTCCCAGCCTCAGCCGCGTCCGGCCAGGACAGGCAGGGCCGTGATGCACACTGACCTCAGTTGCTATGACACACTCGTCCTTTTCCGATATGACGTACACCGACTGGTACTTGGTGTCTTTTGAAGTAGAATAGACAGAGTCTGGCCTTTTTCTATCAGATGATTCTCCACTGCCAGGAAAATCAAAAAGAACCACAATAAACACACGGAAACACTTCTGAATGACCAGAGCTTGGAGGAAGACATCCCCAGATGGCCTTTCCGCCTGGCTCCTCCTGATCACATGGCCCCCCAGGTTGTCAAGCCCATCACCAGGTGGCCTTTCCGCCTGGCCCTTGCTGACCCCACGGCCTTCCCAAATGTCAGGCCCTTCACCAGGTGGCCTTCCCGCCTGACCCCTCTTGACCCCACAGCCTTCCCCAATGTCAGTCCCTTCACCAGGTGGCCTTCCCGCCTGGCTCCTCCTGATCACATGGTCCCCCAGGATGTCAGGCCCTTCCCCAGGTGGCCTTCCTGCCTGGCCCCTGCTGACCCCACGGCCTTCCCAAATGTCAGGCCCTTCCCCAGGTGACCTTCCCGCCTGGCCCCTGCTGACCCCACGGCCTTCCCAAATGTCAGGCCCTTCCCCAGGTGACCTTCCCGCCTGGCCCCTGCTGACCCCACGGCCTTCCCAAATGTCAGGCCCTTCCCCAGGTGACCTTCCCGCCTGGCCCCTGCTGACCCCACGGCCTTCCCAAATGTCAGGCCCTTCCCCAGGTGACCTTCCCGCCTGGCCCCTGCTGACCCCACGGCCTTCCCAAATGTCAGGCCCTTCCCCAGGTGACCTTCCCGCCTGGCCCCTGCTGACCCCACGGCCTTCCCAAATGTCAGGCCCTTCCCCAGGTGGCCTTCCCGCCTGGCCCCTGCTGACCCCATGGCCTTCCCAAATGTCAGGCCCTTCCCCAGGTGACCTTCCCGCCTGGCCCCTGCTGACCCCATGGCCTTCCCAAATGTCAGGCCCTTCCCCAGGTGACCTTCCCGCCTGGCCCCTGCTGACCCCATGGCCTTCCCAAATGTTAGGTCCTTCCCCAGGTGGCCTTCCCACCTGGCTCCTCCTGATCACATGGCCCCCTAGGATGTCAGGCCCTCCACCAGGTGGCCTTCCCGCCTGGCTCCTCCTGATCACATGGCCCCCCAGGACGACAGGCCCTTCCCCAGGTGACCTCCCTGCCTGGCTCCTCCTGATCACATGGCCCCCCAGGACGTCAGGCCCTCCACCAGGTGGCCTTCCCGCCTGGCCCCTCCTGACCCCGCAGCCTTCCCAAATGTCAGACTGCTCCCCAGGTGGCCTCCCCACCTGAGCCCTCCCGCCCAGCCCACAGCACGCACCCCCTGAGTGTGGTCGGGGTAACCTTCTCCTCCCCTGCGGAGCCCTGGGGCTGGCACTTGGCATCATGCTTGCTGTGTACATCCCTGACAGTGGTTTCGTCGCCCTTGAGGTCCTGTACGAGATTATAGTCCACTGCCGGGTAGCGGGCCTTGAAGCCGTTCTTGTCGGCGCTGTGGTCCCCATGGAAGTCTGCCTTCTTATTGGTGTTCTTGATCTGCGTGGCCCCGATGACGCTGACCGAGATGTCTTTCTCCCGCTGGCAGTTGGCCAGGTTGTTCATGGTCTCCGTCTCCCCATGGGAGGGGTCAGCAGGGGGTCGGCGCTTCTGCAGCCTCAGCCGGATGCAGACCACCACAGCAGCGCAGCCCAGCAGCAGCATGAGGACCAGGACGACGCCGGCGCACACTGCCACCCAGGGGAGCGGCCCGCCCTGCCCCTCCAGCTTCTCGGTGAGATCCACCACCATGGGGCCGGGGGCCGGATCGGGGAGCAGGAACTGACAATTGGGGCCCCCGTAGCCCCGGGCGCACTCGCACACGTAGCGGTGGCCCCTCTCGTGGCAGGTGGCCCCATTGTGGCAGGGCGCCTGCTCGCACCTGCGGACGGGGGCGCTGCAGTTTTTGCCCGCATAGCCAGGGGGGCAGGTGCAGGAGTAGTCATTCACGCCGTCCCGACAGGTGCCCCCATGGGTACATGGGGAGGAGGCACAGTCATCCACGTTGTCATCGCAGTGCCGCCCAGAGAAGCCGGCCTGGCAGCGGCACAGGTAGGCATCGCCGAGGTCAACACATTTGGCACCTGTAACACAGCGACAGGAGCAGTCACATCTCCTTGCAAGCATATTCACCAAACAAACATCCTGAAGCATCCCCTGCATGTCTGCCACTGTTAGACACCAGAGGAACAAAGACAGACCGAAGACAGCCACGACCAAGCTGAGCCACAGCTGAATGCAACATATCACATGAGCTCAAATACGAGCCGTTGGGAGGAGTCCAATCTAGCTCTGCCACTTAGAAACCGTAATAAGGGCTCTCGTCTCTTGCATAGTTGTTTCAACAGGCACTGTGCAAATGCTCTGCTGACGCTGCACTGATCTTCAAGACAACCTGATGAGGGACCTGCCCACAGACTCAGGCTACCCATGGGGAAACTAAGGCTGAGAGAGAGTAACACACGGGCCCACAGTTGCACAGCAATGACAACAGCAGGGACTAAGAAGGGAGGAAAGAAGGAAGGAAGGAAGGGATGGAGGAAGAACAATTGTTCCAGAATGTTCTGGCCCACCTCAAGCCCAGCCTCTCCTCTGTGAGTTTGCTTTGGGCACCCTGCCCCTCACACACTAGCACAGACCACACCCCTCACAAGCGACACACCAGACACTGTGCTGGGTGACAACGCAGAGATGGGCTTCCCTCCAAAAGCAAAGCAGCCGTGTTGCCATTTCAGCATGGCCCCTGCAATACGGACAGTCCCAGACCGAGGAGCGTGTGGCCCTGAGCAAGCGGTTTCACCTCTTGGCCGAGGCTTTCCCTACGGAACACGAGAACAAACACTCCTGCCTGCCTTTCTCGTTCCCTGGGCATTTCCAGACTCAAGGATAAAGTTTTTATGGAAAATTCCTGACTGTCCAGACCAAAGGGCTCCGTGAACTCAAAGCAGCTCACAATGCAATGTACTTGGTTTGAAATTAAATGCACAAGCTTTCCAAAGCCTTCTTAGTGTTGACCACTTGATGCAGCCTGAGCCATGGCAGCTGTGTCCCCTTACCATTAGAACAGGGTGAAGGGCTGCAGCGATCAATTTTCTTCTCGCAGTTGAAGCCAGAGTAGCCCGCAGGGCAGCGGCAGGCATACCCCCCATCGGGGTTGTCTGAGCACCGTCCCCCGTTGAAGCAAGGGCCATCTGCACAGGTCATGGCGCTCAGCTCGCAGACTTTGCCATAGAAGCCAGGGGGACAGATACAGGAATAGCTGTTCTCGAGATCCTGTGTCATGGAGAAGATCAGAAAAAGCTCTCCAAAGTTGCTCCAAGACACCTACACGCTCTGTTCCAAAGCAGGGCTGCCAGCTTCAGAAGGAGACATGGAGTGCCCACTTACCGTACAGCTGCCCCCATTTCTGCAGGGGCTGCCCTCACACTCGTCTACCTCCAGCTCACACGTGGCGCCCGTGTACCCAGGCCGACAAGAGCACGTGTAGCTGCCCTGCCCTGTGTTAGTGCAGGTGGCCCCATTCTTGCAGGGCTTATGGTGCGTGCAGTAGTTCAGGTCTGTGAGGGGCAGAGACAGGAAAAGGAGGAGACAGGAAGCCCAATGTCAAATGCAGGAAGACTTTATTTTTCCACTGACCAAAGAGCCAGGGAAGGCCAGGGCCGCTCTGGAAGGGGACCAGCCGCCTTGGGGGGAGGAAGCTTACCCTGGTTGCAGAAAAGGCCCCCCCAGCCTTCCTGGCAGTTGCACTGCCAGGGCTGCTGGCAGGTGCCATGGAGACAGCCTGGGTATCGGATGCACTCATCACAGTACCGACCCTGCCAGCCCACTCGACACCTTGGGGAAAGCAGAACAGAACTGAGGGATGCTGACCATTACCAGACAGACTGACACGTTCTTGCACACTAGAAACCACCTTCCAGCAGTGCCAATAAGCCACTGGTTCCCAAACAAGGCAGGGCACTAGATCACCTTGGAAGCTTTGAAACACAGTGATGCCTGGATCCTGTCTCAGTAGTTCTGACCTAGTGGGCATGAGGGGCAGCCAGGTGCCAGTGTTTCTAAAAGCTCCCTAGGTGACTCTGATATGTGGCAAAGTTTGAGAACCACTGAGATGAACTCTCATTTTCTGTGCCAAGTCTTTTTAACTGCTATCTGTAAATTCTCCCAACCATTAAGGAGCTTAGACAAACCCATGACCTTACACATTTCCTAATATTTATTAAGTAGAAACAGCAGGATAACAGCCCACCACTCAACTAACCTTCACAGAGTTTTCAAATGATCACCTAGGGATGCTTTACAAATATGCCAGCATAAACAGATAACGGGAAAAAGCAAGAAACGAACCAACAACAACAATGACAACTTTTGCTGACTTACTTGCACTCCCCTGGCTTGTCACAAAACCCATGCAGCTCATCACACCCCGGCAAGCAGATTGCTGCAAGCAAACGAAGAAACACAGGGTTGAGCTCACCTCAGACCAGGGCTGCTACCTTGCTGGACTGGGACAAAACTTGCCTGGCTTGGCCAGGACCCACAGCCCAGTGAATCTCCCCAGGCTATGGAGCTCTGACCCATCCTGCCCAGCAGCTCTGGACTTCACCCTGGGGATGCGCACTCTTCTTAACACAGTGGCTCGAGGACAAAGGGCTCTCGGAAGCCCCCACCCCCACCCCATCCCCTTTTCTTCTAAGAGAGGGTCAGAAGTCTTCCCCCTCCTCCTCCCCCACTTCCCAATTCTATGCACAAAGCTCCACCTCTTAATATCCCAGAAAGTGTGGTGCAGATAAGAGTGGACAGCTGGTGTGCAGGGTGCCAGGGCAAGACAGCTGCTCTATTGTCTGGCCTCTCCTAGCAGCTGCCTCAGCGCAACAATACGGCCTCCCCCAGCCCCCAGGTCTCCACCCCTCACACACACCCTTGGCGTGTACACACACACACACACACACACACACACACACAGATGCCCTTTCCGCCAATGGGAGCAGGCGGGCGTCCCCACTGCCTATCCCTGGACAGATCTAATCTATGGCACGCGCACGCTGGGGGCAGGGGAGAGACTCCAGTGTTTGAATAAGAAGAAAAAAGTTTAAGTTTCTGGCTGCCCCATGGCAAAGAAGAACAGGGAGGACAGCCAGGGTGGGAGGCAACAGGCGGCCAGAGGCGCCCGAGGGGGTCGAGGCAGCCGCTGAGGCTTTGAGCTGGCTCATGTCGCCTGGTTATGAAACTCATTAACGAGCAGCTCTGCAAGTTTTTAAGAAAACAGAACCAGCTCAGGCTAAGGCGGAGCTTAAAAGAGGCTCTCAGTGGAGTCCTTAAGGAGATTGGGGAAGCTAAGCAACAAGGACATTTAGGCATACACTGAATGTGAAGACCCACCCTCACCCACCCCCAGGCTCAAATCAAAGCTGAGAAACTGCACCCTTGCCCTTCCTCTCTCCAAGGCAGAATGAACGTTCATTGGGGTTTCTGGGTAGCTCCAGGACCCACCCAACCTCTGACTGTAGGAAAATCAATACCCAGGGAACGGGGCATCCTGGGCATGCAGGTGAGGCCTACTAAGGTCTGGATGAGCCAGAACCAGGAGCCAGCAGGGTCCCCACGGGTCCCCCACGCCCATCCTGGTCACCCCGCTGTCCATGGAATTAGGACACACCAATACCTAATAAGCAGGTGGGTGGAGCCTATGTCACTATCATAAAGACACTTCTTTTCCAAGCAGGGGGCTGTGTGAGCATTCAAACAAGAAGGGGCATGTGTGCCTCTCACCCACACTGGCTTTGCAGACCAGCCTCAGCACACAGCCTCTCAGTGTCCACAGACCACACAAGTGAAACCTCTCCTTTGGACTGTATCACCTGGAATATTTGGAAATGCCCTTGCACTTGCCAGTGAGACGCTTCCACAGCAAAGAGAACTTTGGCTGGAAGCACGCCCCTGCACACACAGACTCGGCTCTTTGGAGACACTTCCACAGCAAAGAGAACTTTGGCTGGAAGCACGCCCCTGCACACACAGACTCGGCTCTTTTCCTCCCTTCCTTCCTCCCCTCCCTCTCTGATACACACGCCTGGGGTGGCACAGGCTTTACTTCCTGACCCCTGGCCCTGGCTCTAAAATCCTCCCTGATTAAGAAAGGCAGCTTCCTATAGTGGATAAACACTGGCTTGGAAGTTAAACCTTCTTGGTTGACCCCAACTCTGCCACTGGTTAGCTGTGAGGGCTTAGCAAGTCACTTTGCTCTCTGGGTCTTGGTCTCCACACCAGAACATCTCCACAGTCCCCTGTCGTGCTAAATCCCATGATCCCAGTGGCTCATAAATACCCCTCGACCTGTGAATGGCCGTGTGAGTGGAGGACTGAGGCGGGCAGGCGCCCTCCCTGGGGACTCACGTTCTGTGCAGTACTGGCCTTTCCAGCCAGGGTTGCAGACCTTCTCCCCTCTCTCTCCGCAGGTGAAGTGGCCGAAGGCATCGTCTCGGGGACGGCAGAAGACTGAGCAGCCGTCCCCGTAGTAGTGCTCGTCACACACAAACCGGTAGGAGTACTTGAGGTCCGTGCGGCCGCTGCTGTGCAGGTCCTGGGACCACTCCTCGCCAACCGTCAGGTGCCTCTGGGTGGCCAGGCGGCTGATGAGTCTTTCTGGGTTTTCTGTAGGGAGAAGATGCTCCAGGTTGGTTCTGAGGCATGGGACAGAAGGGCAGGTGCACTGGACGCCTGCTCCATCCTGAACTTTCTGGGGGCACGTGCATAATGAAAGATGCTGAGTGTGTTTCTGGGGCGGGGTGGTGTGAAGTTAATTGGGGGGAGCAGCTTACAAGTTTGGGGGGTTGGCGTTTCGTTTTTACCTGTCGTGAGGTCATCAGGAGAATCTGTGTGGAGAGCCTCAATAATCAGAGAGAAGGTGCCCTGGGGGAAGCGGGGAGAGGACATAAGATAAACCAGAAATGCAAAAAGGAAAAAATCAAAGTCATTCGGGACTACCAAGTCCG
Source organism: Galeopterus variegatus (assembly GCF_000696425.1). NCBI lineage: Eukaryota > Metazoa > Chordata > Mammalia > Dermoptera > Cynocephalidae > Galeopterus > Galeopterus variegatus. The sequence goes on along the minus strand of NW_007729810.1, from coordinate 127,042 downwards.
GGACAGAGGCCCGGTGGCTGCAGACCTGCATTCGGGGTCTCTGTATATCGTTTGCCCTCTTCTCACTTTCCTTAAGGAAATGGAAGAACTTTTAGAAGAGTGGTTTCCTGACGTGTTTTTTCAGCCTGTTAGCACAGGATATTACGTTCCAGAAAAAAGGAAAGGAGTGCGCGCAGGCCTGCGGGCGGGGCGGCGGGGAGGCCGCAGGGCAGCTGTCACTGGTCCTCGGGGACGGGACCCCGAGGGGGCAGGGCCGCCACGCC
>NW_007729810.1:124143-126371 GCF_000696425.1 Galeopterus variegatus | reverse complement strand
GGGGAGGTCGGACGGGTACACCTCCCGGCCGAGGATGGCGACGGCGCCTCGGGGAGCGCAGATGGGGCGCGCCCCGCTCCCCCGGGGACGCCGGCCTCCTCGCGTCCTCTGCCACTGGGGGTTGAGGTCGGGGTCCGGGCAGCGCGTCCCCGGAGCCAGGAGAGCCTGAAGCCGCGAGCCTTAGACTTGCCCCCTCGTGACACACAGACGCTCGCACACACAGACACACACTCACATGCACTCACGCGCGCACACATACTGACACACACTCACATGCACTCGCGCGCACACACACAGACACACACTCACATGCACTCACGCGCGCACACACCCACACAAACGCGCACGCGCGCACACCACCTCCGCCGCTCGATTCTCGGCCGCCACCACCTTCCCGGGGTCTCAGGCCCCTCTCTCCTGGGTACTCCCCCTCGGCTTCCCCCCGCTTGGTAAAAAGTGAGTTTGGTGTGTGTCGCTCGCGTGGCTGTCATTAAGGCAGTGTGTTATTGTGCGAGGCTGAATCAGTGGCTCTTTGTGCGCTCAGCTGTATGGTAATGCACACAGCACCTGCTCCCTGCACAATGTGAAGAGAAAAAGCTCCCCTCCGCGCGCGCTGCGGCCTCTGCCACAATGTCCTGCACATGTTCTAAAGACCCTGCAGCCTCGGCCCCCCAACCCACAACCTTAACACAACCATCACCTTATTAGGTTGGTACACGTCCATCAGATTCTAGCACTTTTGTGCTCGTTTTTTAAAAGGAAATGAGTTTATTGGGAGGGCCGAGAACACACATATCACAATGAATTATCTAAATTGCTCTCACACTCACAGACGAGATGGACAAGTCGGTTGGGGCACGGACTCCTACTTCGGCATCTAGCTTTGTGCTGGGCACACACTCTTCCCCATAACTGTCTGCTCCTCCTTAACACCCCCCCCCCACACACACACCTAGGTGGCAGTTTCGTTAGGATACAAGGTGTAACAGTTGGAGTGAATGTTCCTTTGTAGCACCTGGCCACAGAATCCTCACCGTAGGTGTGTGATGGCTGTCTTATTGGTGAGAACACACACTGTCACGATGGCAGAATGTGACTTCCATCAAGACAGGTGTCTTGATCACAAAGTATGTGATGCACAGGAGAGGGGACGTTCTGAAACATCAAGAAAAACCGTTGGCAACAGCAATCTAAAGAATGGTGAAGTCACCCACAGTGGTCCCTCTGGCTATTATGTGGCTGGAACCACGACTCTGTGGCTCCTTTTTAGGTGACCTGGACTGTGTCCTGCTACCTTGTCTCCCAGATGCCCGTAAAGTTTCAGGATCAACAGAGATGTACACTTTAGGATTTCCATTCTGCCTCGTGGAAAAGTAAAGAGTTAATCAAAAGTAACATGCGTATGTTTATGGCTGAGGTGAGAATGGCAGGCTTGGACCCCACCCCAAACCTGACTGTTGGTTTGAACTTGGACCCTACTGTTTGCTTCAGAACAAATGGAGGCTTCAAAAGATGCTGCCACCCCAATGACAGTGGCAAACCCAGTGTGGCTGTCCTTGGGGCCTCTGTAAGGACTTGCTACATTGACAGGGTGGGGCCGGCTTGAATTCTAATTTAATCTTGCCACCTAGTGTCAGGATCCTTTTCTCTCTGGATCAGTGTTTCCTGTGAAAGCTGGTTTCTGAGAACGCTGCTCCCTATGGCACAGGAGCTGCTCCATGGGGGTGGGGTGGGTGGGAGGGTTCCAGAAGCGGGGAGAAGCAAAAGAAGAAAGCAATGGATGTGAGGTCAGAATTCAGAATCCTCTGCGCCTGCGAGACTGAGCACAGATCTCAGTGAGAAATGAAATATCAGGAAACTTTTAATTAGAAAGTGGAAGCGGGAAACAGGCTCATTTGAATGCTTGTTTAGAAAACTGGAAATAAAAAGTTCCACGCGCAAGGGCTTAAACTTTGCGGAAAAAAAAGACTTGCCCCAAATCTTTAACAAACCCCCTCAGTATCGAGTGTTTGTTAAACTGACGTGGCACAGATTTCTCGATTACAGCGGCAAAGCGGAGCTGAAAGGCATCGTAAAATCCATCAGAATCCTGCCCAAAACGCTCATTCTTCCCCAACTTAATTTATGCCACGCGATTCTGTATTGGGGAAATCAAGCAGAAAGCCCTTTTCTTCTTCCCCTCCTCCTCCTGCTCCTGCTCCTGCCCCCCCCCCACGTTCCACCCCTCG
>NW_007729810.1:120917-123198 GCF_000696425.1 Galeopterus variegatus | reverse complement strand
TCCTCCTCCTGCTCCTGCTCCTGCCCCCCCCCCCCCTTCCCCCCCCCCCCCCCCCCTTCCCCCCCCCCCCCCAAGTCGGTTCCTCTCCCTCTCTCTTTCAAAAGCTGAGCTAACGGGGAGACTGTTTAACTTCAGCGCTTCTATAGGAGGCTGTTGTAGTTTAACTCCTGCGCACCAGTAGCTGGGATGAACAAAGGAGAGACTCGAGGTCCAACTATTCATCCTTTCTTTGCACTTTAATTTTCATTGATTGGGAAGACAAGGGGAGCCCTTAGGGATTTGAGCTGGAGGGGGACGACACGCCTTTAGACGCCATCAGCCCCCTAGCCAGCCATCTGCTCCGAACCAAATGGCGTTTTTTCACTCCCTAACTGCATGTCTCTATACTCCCACAACTAAGCGCTCTGAACCCCCCAAATGCAGGAGGGAGCTAAGCTAGAGGGTGTTAAATAGACTTTGCTCAGGGTTGGCCCTAGCCGTTGGATCCCGTCCTCCCCACGGACACCATAAATCCTCACCTTGCTCATTAGGAAAAAATAGGAAACTTTCTTTTAAATACTTTTTGATGTCTCAGCAAATTTACTGTAAAAAGTGAGGCTCATTAGGGCTTAGAAGACACCCAATACATCAGACACAGGAGGGAAAGGAGGAACTTCCTGCCTGGTGGTGCTGCTTTATTTTCCCAGGCATACACAACGCGTAGACTAACTCCAGTGGCTGGGCTAGGCTCGGATTGTAACATCATCAGAACCATGGCCACAACAACCACACCTGAAGTTCTCTGTTTGCTGGAGATGCTGGTTATTTTCACCATTGTTTTGTTAGACCACTTGGGAATAAAAGCTCATGGCCATAGTCTTATCAAATTAAACGTGCCCATCCTCAGCAATGTACGTGACCTCGCACTGTGGTCACCCAATCCTATTCCAACCCCCCTTTGCCCAAAGAAAGGTTCTATTCTCAAGGTATGTGTGTGGTGTTGGCTGTGGGTAGGGGCTCGGGGGCCTGGGCAGATTGCAACAAACAATGCCCAGAACAGGCTTCAGACCTAGGCCAGCAACAGGTTCAGATTTCTGTGTAAACAAGTCTGTAGACTTGAGTGGGGTTTGTGTTTTCTCAGACCCACTGAATACTGTATACCCAACAGAGAGGTTCTCTTATTCCCAAGAAGAATTAGGGTCCTTGTTCAGAACAACAAAATAAAAACTTCCAGGCAGCAAATCTGGTGTTGATCAAACATGCCAACTTACTTGAAAAAAGAGGAAGAGGAGGGAACCTAAAGCACGTTTATTAATTAGCATCACTTTCACATCTTGCACCAACACACCCTTCTGCCCATTCTCCATTAGTCACAGTTTTGGAAACTTAAAGCAGTTAAAATAGAGGAATTGACTTGCTTGCTGTCAGAGTAGGAGGCTCTTAGACTTTTGTGGGTAAAGTCTCTGTATGGTGTGGCTTCCTTATTTCCCATTCTCTAAGGCTGTCCCTGTACAGGTGAACATAGAGCTTAGGAACATCTCCCCCCACTCCCTCCACCTTTGGCCTTCTCTGTTAGCCAGACACACTCACCCAAATGTACATTCAGATGTGTTTGCAGGAGATTGCAGTGATGTCTGGACCTCTACATGCTCACCTAAGCCATCATCCATCCGCAGCCTGGAAAAGGAGGGGCGTCTACTTTATGTTTAGACAGGAGTCAGCAGGCAGAGGACAAGCACCACCACAGCTACCCAGCACGGCCCCGCAGCGCCCTCCCTGGCAGCGGCGTTCCCGAAGGGCACGGCGTCCCACAGACACCCGCGAAGGCGACCTCTGCTGCGGACAGGTTTGCGTGGGGGTGGAGGGTGCGGGTGTCAGAACAGAAGCCCAGGGGAAGACGGAATCAGCCCTAACGGCCCTTCTGGGCCTCTCCGTGCTAACCCCGGGCTGGGCTGCTGGAGACCCCGGGAGTGGGTCGGTGGCCCTGACTTTGTCACAGAACCTTTTCTTTTTTAAGGGGACAGGAGGCCGTGCTGAGAAAAGTAAGGAATGCTGCACCCCACCTGGGTGGTTTTGGGGCGTGGGTGTCGGCGTCGGAGCCGCGGCGCGCTGCATCGGGGACAGGCCACCTCTTCGTGTGCGTGGGGCCGCGAGGTGGCGGCTGCAGGTCTGCAGGAAGTTGCAAAGGCATGTGCTGATTTGCATGAGAAAGGGCGAGTCGCGTGGCTCAGCTGGCGGCCCCGAGCGCAGAGGACGGCTCGGCCCCGGTCCCCGTCTCCAGCGCGCCGGCCCCGCCGCGGCC
>NW_007729810.1:113386-120150 GCF_000696425.1 Galeopterus variegatus | reverse complement strand
GGGCCGGGGCCCGGGCGGCCCACGGCGTGACCCCGCCGGACCCCGCGCCACGCCGGCCGCCCCGCCTGCCCTCTCTGCGAGCATCTGCCGGAGAACAGATGTGCGCACCTGCGGTGACAGGCTGCGTATGTCCCGTCCCATTCACAGGCATTCAGACGTGGCCACAATGAGCAGCCTTTGTGTGCAGAGTCACTAAATATATTAATCTGTACTCCCCAGAGCACCGGCCTGTTTAATTTTTCACTAGCAATAACATCTGATCTAATCCTTAAATCGACTCCCAAAAGCCTTCCCTCCCGCCCACCCCCTCTCTTGAAAAACGTGTGAAGTTATTCAACTTTCCACCTGTTGCCTCTGAATTGGGCGTGGGCGATCGCGACATCTGACGTTGGTGCAGGCGGGGGCGGCGACGGAGAGGGCACGTTTATGGCCAGGAGAGCGTGGAGTGTGGCTCCCCAAATGTTGGGCAAACAAAGAACAATAATTATTAAACAGCTTCCAAAGCAACGCAGCATACCCACCCTTTCTGAGTAAACGCCTTTAAAAATGTACATGAAGTTCCCAGTTACCTTTTGTTCACCTAACTCTGGTGGTCACTGTACACGCCAGTCAACAGGCCACACAGCCGAAAAGTGACGAAAATCTCAGATGTAAGACTTCGATTTTTCTAGCAACTGTGTTGCATGACTCTTTTACCTTAGTACCCCTTACTCCATTTTGATTTGTTTTCAGCCACAATGAGTCCTTTAGTGCCATTGTGGATGTCACAATGCACAGGGACATCAGGCTGTGAATGAAGACAGAGGCAGTTCAAACAAACCAAGCTCTTTCTCTCCCCCGCCCATTGTCCTATGGATGGGCCTTCTGCACTGGCTGCTGGGAGACCTGCTGTGCAAAGCTCTACTCCAGTAAGTGGGGAGAGATCAGACCCCAATAAACAAGAGGAAAAAGAAAGAGGGGACACATCTAGGCAAATCAACACATTTTTAAATCTCAAAACATAAAACATAACTTCTAGCACCGCATTCCTTGCTGTTCAACAGTTCCCTTCCTTCTCATCATTTTTATACTTACTCCGCCCTCCACCACTTCAATCAGGAGACACGGAATGCGGACAGCACTGAACCACCATCGAGATTTGTTTTCTTTTCTATCTTTTGTTTTGTTTAAAGAAGACCGGTAAGGGGATCTTAACCCTTGACTTGGTGTTGTCAGCACCACGTTCTCCCACGTGAGCCACAGGCCTGCCCTAAGATTTGTTTTCAAAATGCTTATTTTCTTTTTCTCTTTTAGAAAAATGGGAACGGGGTGGTGTGTGTATATGTCATCACCACTAATAACTCATGATCATACAGTGCTTTCAAAATGTATGCACTGGACCATTGCCAGATCAGAAGTATGTTGGTGAGTCAGTTTCTTAGGAATGATGACAAACTATGATTTGTTCTAGTGGTCCTTGGAACTGCTTCTGTTCCTGTCAGGAAGCTGACTGAGGCAAGACAGGTAGCTGCTTTCAGGTTGTGAAGTTCCCAGGCACGAGTGTGTCAGCAATGACCACCACCACCTGCCAGCAGACAGCCCCTCCTGTCTCAGTGGCTGTAACCGAGTCAGATGGCTACTGAGGAGCCAACCACTGTCCCAGCAAAAGGGAAACCATAGCTGACTTAGAGGTGGGGCTGGGGTCAGATGTGGCAGGAGGTAGAAAGCTGGTCCACTTACATCCACTCACGATTGTGGGGCTGGGGCTCCACACTGAAGTCAGACCTGCCCTCTGCCACAATGAAAATTATAAAATGAGTCAGGGAAGATTTGCCTGTTTTTTCCAATTTCTGACAGTTTATGTGAGATTAATATTTCTTTCTCAAAAGCTTGACAGAATTCACCATGAGGCCATCAGCACCTAGCATTTTCTTTGTGGGAAGGTTTTCACTTACAAATTCAATTTTTTAAAATAAATATAGGGTTACTCAGCATTTCTATTTCTTCTTTGGTCAGCTCAAGGAATTTCTCATCTCATCTAAAGTTGTTCAGATATTACTTCTTTACCCCTTCACTGTAGCTAATACCTAGTGCTACCATCTTCCATTGCTAATATGGGTAATCTGTGTCTTCTCTCTTATCACAGTGGCTCGCTACAGGTTTATCAGCTTTATCAATCTGTCAAAGAGCCTGACTTTTGTTTTACTGATTTTCCCTGCTGATCTAGGCAGAGACCAGGGTAGCCATCAGCTCACCTTATTTGCTTCCCTTCTTTCAAGGATCTTCGTTCTTCACTCCCTGTTATCTATTGCCTAAATATATAATTTCATATTTTTGTCTAGTTTTCTATTTTAAAGTGGAAGAACAAGTCTGTAGGAATTATTCCTTCATGGGTGTTAGGTGAAACAGTTAGGATACTTTTGGCTGCACGTAACAGAAAATCTTGATTCAATACTTGACTATAAGGAAAAGATGTTATTTCATACAATTGTGGGGGGAGGGGCAGGTATGAATATTAGTTGAGTTAGTGACTCAACCGCATCATCAAGGCCCAAGGTGCCCCATCTCTCCACTCTGCCATTCTTGGCTTCTTGGGTAGCTCCATTCCCCGACGGAATGATGTCTAGAGCAGTCCCCAAAGTCACAGATGTAACAATGATCATCACAGGGAAAGGGATATTTTCTCTCTATATGATACCTTTTATCAGCAGTGAACGCTTCAGCAGCATTTCACGCACGTCAGCCATGTACACATCTGTACGTTCTCATGGCTGTGGCTCTTCCTCTTTCCCAGTTTTCGGGCAGTGAACTGTGACCCAAATAAAACCTTGGGCCCAAGTGGTTGTTGTATTCAAAGAAATTCAGTTCAGCATCCAAATAAGATTAAAACTAACTGCAAATAAATCTTGCAGTCTATTCAGAGGGTCAACTTGTTACAAAGAGAAACTTGTCCCAGCCATCCCCACCCCATTTCATTTCCTGTGTTTCTCTCTCACAGCTGTGCAGTCTTTTTCTCCAAATTTTTACTCTCCGTTAACCCCCAACTTCAACCCAGTTTTTCTTCCTCTTTCCTTCCTTTCCTAATTTTCTCTTCTTTGTAAGTAATCTGTTTTTAGATTCTCTCCCAAACTGGTAAGTCAGATTTGTCTACTGGGGCAGAGGAAAGCGCACCCATCTGTGATGAGAAGCAGGAGGTGAAAGAATAACCATACCCTGATTTCTATGGACAACTTTCCTTCTAGTCGCCCAGAAAGAGACTGTGAGGTCATCTTTGACTTTTTCCTTTCTTTCACTGTAGTGTATTATAGTAAAAACAATTTTTAAAAGCCGTAGAAATTAGACGGGCAGATTGGAGTTTGAGTAACAAGTGTGCCACTTATTACCACTTGGACTAGCTATTTAACCACGTTTTAAAACTTAAATTTAAAAAAATTAAACATTTTTCCTTTTATCAAAGTAATATGCTTACAGATTTTAAATTCAAACACTATTTCTAGGTTTGTAAGGACATCAGTTGTCCACACCCACTCCCAGGCCCCTCCCCTACGCCTCTCTCTTAGCTTCTTTTGGGATTTACTCTCATATTTTTTGAAAAGGGGTTTCTAACACTGTCCTTACTCTCCAGTCGTGTATGTAGTCTGTGGCCTTCCTAGCTCTACAAGAGGAAGACGTAACTCTCCCATTCTCGCTTCTTAGACACACACACATTTATAAACACACATTCCTTTCTTCAAAAACAGTTACAGCATCCTTTCTGATTAAATTACCATTCAGTATTTACCTTATACTTATGTGACTATTCTTCACAGCCGAGGCATATGCTATGATTACATTTCCTTTTTCATACATTGTTTTGTCTTTACTGAATTCCATATTTCCTGGTTGATTTGCTTATTGACTTCCCTATCTAGCTATTATTTATCATCACCAAACTCTGAAGATCCCCTTTTAAACAAATCATTCCATGGGTTTCACTTTTTTTCTGGAGATATTTCTCCTGGATGCCTCTATACCCCAATCTAGAATTTATTGCCTAGGACCTCCCTTCTCGTCTCTCCTCAGTTGGATTCCCTGCTGTCTAGGTCCTAAATATTCCTCTTTTTTGACCTACTTCTTAATTTTAGAGAATATCCTGCAGTAGCTTTCAGAGATAATATTTTTGCGCTTCCATATCTGAAAATATGTTTATCCTGCCCACAAACTTAAATAATATATCCACTGAGAGTCAAATTCTATGTTGGAATTATTTCCTTCAGAATCTTAAGTTAATGCTCCATTGCATTTCAGTTTCCTGGGATTCTATGGAGAATTTCCATTCCATTCTGATTTCCAGTCCCTTATATGTGACATTTTTATTTTTCCTGCTGGAAACTTTTAAGATCTTTTCTTTATTCTTGGTGTTCTGAAATTTTGTGATGATGTGACTTGTGTATCTGTTAGGTTCGTTGTGCTGGGCACTGGGTGGGCCCATTCAATATGAGAGCATGTCTCCTAGATCTTGAAGTTTTCTTGAATTATTTCTTGAGTAATTTCCTTCTGTTCATTTTCTCTATTCTCTTTTCCTATAATTTCTGTTTTTTAAATGTCACACCTCTTAGATTAATCTTCTAATTTTCTTACATTTTCTCCAACTTTTTTTGTTTTATCATCCAAGATATCAAATTTATCTTCTTTCATTGATTTTTACATTTCAGTTGTTGCTTTTTTAGTTTTCAAGAGCTCTTTCTTATTCTCTGAATGTTCTTTTATATATCTTTTTCCTTCTTTCATGGAAGTAATGCCATCTTCAGAGACTGCAGATAAAGTTTTTTATAACTTTTTTTTCTTGAATTTTTTTCTTCTTCCTGCTACTTTTATTTTACTTATTTACTTTTTTGTCTGTCTTCCTCAAATGTCTGTTGGTCCTTGGTTTTCTGTATATATTTAGGAGTAAGGAAAAAATGCTACTGGAAGCTCTGTGCAGTAGATGTCAGCTGGTGGGGACTCACTGTAATGACATAAGGACCTTGGTCTGCTTGCCTCCCATATATTTAGGAGTAAGGAAAAAATGCTACTGGAAGCTCTGTGCAGTAGATGTCAGCTGGTGGGACTCACTGTAATGACATAAGGACCTTGGTCTGCCTGCCTCCCACCTTGGTCTGCTTGCCTCCCATGCCCTCCACATTCTGTTCTGTTTCTCTGCTGCCTCTCAGAGAAACAGCCTCCTGCTTCTGAGAGTTTGGTCTCCCTGGTCACTCTGTCATATCACCTGAATTTTTTCCTCCAACTTTTTCCTAGATTTGCTCCTTCTCCCTGGGAGTCCTTCCTCTTCTGATCCTGTCTCAGATCCTACTCTTCCTTCCAGACTCAGTTCACACATTAGCTCCTTCCAGTCTTTTTCATCCCTGTCTTAGTCTGTGCTGCTGCTATAACAAAGTGCCACAGACTGGGTGATTTAAAAACAACAGAAATTTATTTCTCACAATTGTGGAAGCTGGAAGTGGGAAACCAAGGTGTCAGCATGGTCAGGTTCTAGTGAGGGCTCTCTTCTGGTTGTAGGCTATGTTCTCACTGTATCCTCACATGGTGGAAAGAGGACAAGACAGCTCGCTGGCCTCTTGTAAGAGCACTAACCTATTCATGAAGGCTCCACCCTCATGACCTAACTACCTCCCAAAGGCCCCACCTCCAAATATTATTTCACTTGGAATTAGATTTCAACATATGAATGCTGGGGACACACACATTATAAACCTTACTATATGTTCACTTGCTTCCTAATACTTAATGGACTTTAGCTTGTGCCCCCAACCACAATGTGCATGCCTTAAGACTAGAGGTCATTTCACATACTTCTTAGTGTGACCCAGGACGTGATTGATTTTACTTAGAAGAAAAGAAACAAGAAGAAACTAAAGCCTTGTATGCTGAGAGATTCCTTCCCAGGTCCTTCAATGCACACATGGTGTCACTTCAATTTGACAGTGTGTTTTGCGTGCACAGTCAAGTGCTTTGCTGTGAAGGAAATCAACACCTAGGACAACGTTTGACCACTTTACTTCTCTGGTGGAGGCCTCTTAGCCCACCAGGGCTTACAGCAGCCCTGAGACAGGCCGTGCGTGACGACAGGTTTTGAGGTGCATTCTTAAGTAATTCGGTAGTATTATTAATTGAAGTATGTAATAACTTACTTTTTTAAGAAATAAATTAGATTGGTTTCAAGGTTATTCTTGTCTCGTCGCTCACATGTGGCTACCAGAATGTCTTCTCGGGTGTGATCCGGAGCGGGCACACCCTGCGTGCCGGGTGACCCTCGTCCACCCATGCCCCTTCTCTCCACCGCCCCTGTGCAGGCGTCGCGGTCGCCGAGCCCCTGGGAAGCATCACGGTCGCTCGCTGTCGCCGCTCCTGCCCCAGCCAGCCACCTGGAACTTTTACATCCCATTCCAGACTGGCCACATCCCATTCCAGACTGGCCAGCCCGCCCACGGAAGAACTCCAGCTCCAGAGTAGTTCCCCACAGCAGCAGGGACAGTCGTGGCGTTCACCGCGAACGGCTCACGTGTGCTGGTGCCATGACGTGCCCGAGGTCACGGGGCAGGCAAGGGCAGGAGTTTTTCACCACCCTTGCGGAGGTCCGTCGGTGGTAGGCAAAGCTGTCGGCTGGCAGCCGTCACGCCAGTCTGCGGCCACCAAGCGCCGTGCAAAACCGATGCCGTACCCGCAGGCGACAGAAACGCGAGTCAGGCGCGGAGCCCGCGCGCACCAGGGTGGCCTCCGCGGAACAAGGCCACCGCGCCTGCGCG
>NW_007729810.1:73576-112386 GCF_000696425.1 Galeopterus variegatus | reverse complement strand
CCCCCGCCCCGGCCCGCCGCCTGCGTGCTCGCTCCTCCCGCGTCTCCGGGGCGGGGAGCGGGCCCTCGAGCGGAAGCTCCTCGAGCGGAAGCGGAAGTGCGGAAGGCGGCGGCGCGAAGGCGGAGCGTTCATAGACGGGTCGGGCGCGTCTCTAGGTAGGGCCGGGGCCCCGCTGCCGCCGGTTTCCTGCGTTCGTCCCCGTGCGCGTCGGCCCTCCCTCCCTCGGTCCCGGGCCCCAGCCCTCCGCCAGCGCCGGCTCCCCCGGGAACCGACGGGCCGACGGGGGCGGCGGGCGGGCCGCGCCGATGTCCGTGTGTCCGACGGGCCGTTCGGCGTTCCTGGACATATGCGTGGGTTCGCGGAGGGGAGCCGACCAGAGTGAGGGGCAAGGCGGCGCGTGGGCCGCTGCGAGCGCCGGAAGGAGGCAGCGTGGCGAGCGTGGGTGCTGGTGCGCGGGAGCCGCAGGCCGGCAGCGGCTCTTGTAGCCCTTCGCGGAGCTGAGCGCCTGGAAGCGGCCGTGGGGAGGACGTGCAGAGCATGAAGTGAGGCGGTGACCTCCCTGATGACGCGAGTCCTTGGAAGCGGCCGTGGGGAGGACTTACAGAGCGTGAAGTGTGGCGGTGACCTCCCTGATGACCCGGGCCCCAGGAAGTGGCTGTGGGGAGGACTTGCAGGGCGTGAAGTGAGGCCGTGACCTCCCTGATGACCCGGGCCCCTGGAAGCGGCCGTGGGGAGGACTTGCGGGGCGTGAAGTGAGGCCGTGACCTCCCTGATGACCCGGGCCCCAGGAAGTGCCTGTTGGGAGGACTTGCGGGGCTTGAAGTGAGGCCGTGACCTCCCTGATGACCCGAGCTCCTGGAGGTGGCTGTGGGGAGGACGTGCAGGGCTTGAAGTGAGGCCGTGACCTCCCTGATGACCCGAGCCCCCAGTCGATGCACAGTGAGAAGCTCTAGCCCCGAGGTCACTGCCACTCACTTCCCAGGTGTATTGGAGGGTCTTGCCTCTACCTGTGCTCCCAGGCTCCTCCACGTCAAGGGCCATGCTTTTGTTTTTGACTCTGTCTCTGATCTTCCCTCCACAACACCCGTCTGTGGACCTCACTGTAAGGAGCCACCCTCTCTGCCGCCGCCGCAGCCTTCTTACAGTCCCTGTATATTGATTTCCTCATCCCATTTCTGCCATCTCCAAGCTTCACCATTAGTGGGTTTTTCCTGACTTTGCCATTCCTTCTGGTTGGAACTCTAACTGCTTTTCTACCAGTTGTGTTCTTGAGAGGCACTGACAACACTGTAGCTGTGTCAGGCCCCTCACCACACATCTTTTTACATACACCATTTCTTGACCACCTTACTTCCCAGTTTTTTTGTTTAATTTCTAACTACCTGATCTGCCAAATATATTGCAGTCATTGATCACGTCTGGCATGCTGAGAAGACTGGCACGCTGTACATGACATCTGAAGTCACTTGCTGTTCTTAGCATTCTGAGGTTCTACTTCATCCGTGTACCTGACTCTGGGTCTCATTTGTGGTGCAGATTTACCGTAAAGCTAAGGAAGTTCAGGCTTCCAGGTCCCTCACTTGAATGGGCCCCTACCAAGGCACTGGGACCTCGGCAGCCTTGTGTTTATAATTTGGGTTCTTTTTTAAAAAGAGGGACCTTAAATTGTATGTTTCTGGCCCTTCACAACTTGAATCCTTACAAAACTCGCCTTTTGTGATATCCTGCTTCCCTGAGATTTGTTTTCTTGTCCTTCAGACTCCCCCCCACCCCCACCCCTTACCTCCTGTTCTTTCACCTTCTAATGTGTGCTTGTTATTGAGGCTTGTAGAGAAAATGTGCATGAATGGAACTAATAAATTCCCGCTGCAACCTGGCTTTATCTTGCTCTTGTGTCAAGAGGGAGATGCACCTTCTAATGTGTGCTTGTTATTGAGGCTTGTAGAGAAAATGTGCATGAATGGAACTAATCAAATTCCCGCTGCAACCTGGCTTTATCTTGCTCTTGTGTCAAGAGGGAGATGTTAGAGCTTGGTAACTCAGCACATTGGGCAGAATCTTTGTAATTTCTTGTTGCAAGCTTAAGTGCATGTATTATTAGATTTATTTTGCTGTGGAGTATACCACCCTCTTTCAGAAAAGGTTGATGGTAGGAACGATGGTCCACTTAATTGAGATCATAAAAGCGACATTTAGCTCCATGGAAACTAAAGTTATATACACTATGGAAAAATTCATTTAGAGGAATTTATTGCAACCTTTCTTGTATTACTTTGAAAATGAGGCAACACTAATGCTGTCAGTTATTTTCATAGAGCTTTAGAACAAGTATAAACAACTATTTTCATTTACTTGTTAGACATCTGTTTCTTTGTACGGTGTTCTGTTGGAAAAATCTTCAGAGGTTTAAAATGTTATTTAAAGTTTAACTTATTATATAAATATAAGGTATTTCTAAAGGATTTTTTAGTAGTAGTTTAAAATCCCCCAAATTTTAGAGGTAAATTATTATCTTATTTTTACAAATAAGGAAATCAGTGATGTACAAAGAGGTTAAATGATTTGTCTTCAGCCATACAGTAAATCAGGGCCTTTGCCTAGCCAAAAAAGCCAGTTCCTGAGCACTGTTTTTCTTATAAACAAATATTACTCAATAAAGAGGAGTTTCTTTGTTGGCCTTTATAGAACATTTAATACAAAATGGACCAAATTGTATCCTTCAACATATCTATATATCCATATCTATCTATCAGCACACATCATATATGCACACTAGGTTCTGTAAAAGTAGGCAGTATTAATACTGTTCCTATTAGGACTTAAGCTGAAACAATTAACTCTATATAATAAAGTCATTGACAGTAAAACCATGGCCAACAAGGACATGGTGTCACTTCTGAAGAGGAGATTTTTCTGGATAGTTCTGGCTTTTGCCAATTAAGCACCAAACTATTCCATTTAGGATGGGAATCTTTCTAAAATATATTATTTCTCAGTGTTCTTAAATAGAATGTGCTGAATGTTACGTGAACTTAAGGATCTCGAGTGAACACTTGAAACATAATTTGTTGTGATGTAGACGGTGATGTTCTTAGGCTTGTTGAGGTATATACAGCTTTTTTTCTATTAATTCCTTTGGAGTTTTTATGTCTGTACACTTTTTTGGGTTTTTCTGTCCTTTTGTTTACCCCATGTCAGGTGTCAGCACCTCTTACTACTGTCAGTACCCCTGTCTAAAGTTTCTCTTTCCATATTTTACTGTGGGTTTAGGAGCTAATTATTAGAACTGATTAGAAAAACAGTCCATAAATGATAATAAGAGCCTGAGGAAGTTTGCTTAAAAAGTTTCATAGAAAGTAATCTAGCTTACAAAAATGGTAAATTTAGTAAAACCTCTCTAGAATTTATATGGCTTTGTTTTAAAGTTGGAGATAGTTTAAGAATTTTGGCTGGTGCTGGGCTGATTTTACTAAACTTTAGGCAACTGATAGATGTTTAATGAACAAATTTATAATATAAGTATAAATAAAATTGTGCCACAACAATTGCTGAGGTGGTTCTGATAAACCTTATTTTGCAGATACAGAAAGTGAAGCTTATGGAATGCAGTAAATTGCTCAAGATTTCACTGTTACTATGTGGCAATTCCGTTTTGTTCTCGGGCCTTTCCTTTCACTGCCTTTTGTTCTCTTGTCTCTGTGACATAGCTAAAAGGGAGTGTCTTGACATCAGCTGGCACTAGTGGTCATGGCCAGTCTGGCATGTGTTCTGGGGGGTCTTCCAGGGCACCCTGAGTCTACACATCTGTACCTAGACATATCAAAGTATATTATAATCCCTATAGGCTTTCTGTTTCTCATTCGAATAAGCTTCTTTGAGATGCCATTGTTGAAGAAAATTCTGATACTTGTTAAAATGGTTAAGGAAGACTTTATTTAAGGCTATAAATAGAGGAGAGAGATTGGGCTCAGCTCTGTATACAGCAGGGACAGTTGGGGATTTATACCCAATGAGCAGAGCAAGGCAGTGAGAGGATGGGAAACTACAGAGAGTTACATAAATGGAAGGGGGGATTCTTGCTGAAGGCAGACAGGGACATCAGACATCAAGGGTGGGGGGCTCTCTCTAAACTATCTAAGCGAGATTCTTGCTGAAAGCCCAAGATTGAGGCCTGGTCAAGAAGAGGGCTCAGAGGGCCTAACTAAAATGTGAGCAAGGAGAGAGCCTTTGTCAGTAACAGGAGATTCCTGGAAAGCTCAGCAGTTGAATGAGCCCTTTACAGAGTTCCTCTGAAGCATCAAGACCAGCTTAAGTGGACCCACCCTTAGTTTATTCATTCACCTGGTTGTGCATAAATATTCAATAAACATTGAGCAGATACTATCGCGTGTGCTGGCATGGAATAAGTAGTAATCTTTTAGGATTTTCAGTCCCTGTTTTCACCCTACTGGTATTTAAGGGATCCCTGTAAGTTTCACTTTTTAGGTGGAGCTAGTAGGGAGGAGAGGAGAGAAGCAGAGCAGACCTCAGATAGTCCGCATCACTCCATGGGGAATGTCCCTGGGAGGGCCCAGGCCCAACCAGCAGTTAACTGACAGAAATTATTTCATCCTTGAAAATAAAGCAAGAAAAAAAGAATATTTTTATACTGTCATAGTGGGCTGTTGTTTAACAGATTCACCCAAGATTAACTACTAGGTTTGACTTTGCTCTTTACTCCTGATTAGGGCCCAAACACTGTGATATGATATGCTGATTTGTTGGTTATATGTCTGTAGTAATGCTAATTATTTCTGTCTGGTAAAGATAACTCCAAAGGTTAACTCTAAAGGTTATAGCTTTATTGTCTCCAACTTAAAGAGCTTATGTGCCTTTCCTGTTGGGCTTTGTGAACTCCAGCTCCTCCAGTGCTCTGAATCAGCTTCCCTGTATCCCAAGCTCCCTCGCTAATTATTGTTTGCACGAGTTATGTCTTTTAGCTTTTGAAAATTATGCTTCGACACAGTTGAGATGCTGGGTGTGTTTGAAGGCTGCCACAGCTTCTAAGTACTGGTTGTCCTTCTGCAGAGGCTGCTCACTATGTGGGAAGTACCCAGTGGGCTGTCCACAGTTCCCTTGCCCCTGTGTCCAGGGGCATCTGTCAGTGTCAGGTAGGGTTGATATGTTTATGCTGAGGCATGCCACTCTGCTAATTTCTACAAGTGTTTGTAAGTTGAAGGGTTGTGAGGTAGGAGCTTCTGGACTTCTCTTTCCTCTTTCTGCATTGAGACTGGGCCAGCTATGAGGGGAGAATGGAGCCAGTCCTGGGAGCTGTGCTTATGCTCCGGCAGCTCCTTACCAGATTTTCTTCATTGATGCTTTGCTTCCCACACCTTGGGGAGCTGCTGGAGGGCAGTGATTCTACTTTGTACCTTCTTTGGCCACATTTGGAGCCTATAAACTTGTCAATTTCTCATTTCTCTTTATGTATCTGCCCTTGGATTCATTCATTTATTCATTCAAATATTTATTGGGCCCCTCACAGGCCAGACATTGTGCTGGGTGTCGGAATATGTCAAAGCCCACCGTAATGGTAGTGATTTCCTGAGGGTCCCAAGCTATATTTTGGGCAATAAGATGCCTACCTAATGAGACATAACTTCTGTTTCCTTTCTAAACAACAATTATCAAGGTAATGAAAATTTCCTGTATAATTTGTAGATAGGATTCATTTTATCTGTTCTTTTTTTCAGTCATCTTATCTATAATAACTACCTGTAGAGAGTGAAAAATCTCTGTATACGCTATTGGCAATAAAAGGCTAAAGCAGAAAAAAATTATTTAAAGTAATATCCACAGTTTTCTATATCTTTTTAGACATTTTATTTCACACCACACCAGTTGCACCGATTGGGTGTTGTGCCCATTTATTGCTTTGAAGATGCTGAAATACCTGAAGGCATCCTGTAATGTCACAAGTTCCCAGATCCTTTCCTACCCCAGTTTGTCTTGGTAAATGCCATAGAAGAGCACCCTACGTAATATAACACTCTGAGTTAGTTTGTGATTCAAAATGGGAAAGACAGGAAGAACTACTACCTGCTCAATTAAAATAGTGAGCTTTTCACTACTGAGGTGAGAAATGAGGAAAGCATTTGGATAAAATCAAAGCAGAACACTGAGCCTGACTTCTTGAAAAATAAAGAGGAGAATGTTTTGGGAAATTCAGTGTTGCCACTTGCAGTTTTAGTAGGAAATGCTTGAAAGAAAAATCCCGTTTTGTTGGCAAGAGAAGGCAGCCACATGTGGCAGAGCTGCTGCGCAGGTGTCTGGAGGGGAGAGGAGGGCTTGTTTTGCTCCCTCTCGCGGCTTCTCCCCGCCAAGTCGTGTTGGCTTTTTGTGCATTTTGAGCAGTCCAGCCAGTAACTTTGGGAGCTGCCTGAGCCTGGGAGGCCTGCTGGCTGCTGGCTTCCGACCATGGTGGGCTGCAGGGAGGGCACCTCCAGTGGCTGGCTGTGGGCTCTGTTGGAGCTTGGTGAGAGAAGTGGAGTCTTCTCTCACAACACAGAGACTAAGTCAGACTCCAGATTTGTAAGATTCACCTTTGGCCCGCTCATCATCAGTAAACCTTGCAAGGCCTACAAATTCAAAGCTGAGCATACTAGACTTTGTCCATTCTGACCACCCTTACTTGTGTTCTTGTGTTCCCTGCCTACAATGTTGGAATAATAAGGAGAAAAACACCCTTTGCAGAAATCAGAGTTTAACCTTCCTGGAAATAGGATCCATGCCCAGGAGTCCAAACTGTAGAGCCACTTTATAGTTGAGACCATCATGTTCTGAAGCCCAGTTTCTACTTGAAAAATTCAAATACCTTGGCTTTGTTTCCACAATAAACTCTATACCAGTAATAACGTTATGGTGATTTGGAATACATGTATTCGTGTGTTTCATTATGTTTAAAGCCACATTTCAACATAAAATTTTTGTATATTTTCAGTATTAATGGTTATTTTTCTTTTTTTTTGTTTGTTTTGCTTTTTGTTTTTTGATGTCTGGCTGGTAAGGGGATCTGAACCCTTGACCTTGGTGTTATAACACTGTGCTCTAACCAGCTGAGCTAACTGGCTGGCTCTATGAATGGTTATTAAACAGAAAACTTCAAATTCTACTATTAGGAACGAGTGATCATTAACAATCAGTACATTCTTGAAAGAAAGTCCTGTGAGGGTGCCTTTCTCAACCTAATAATTTATTTATAGTTTCTTCACTTGTAAAATAGAGCTTATAATCTTTACCTGTCAGAGTGGCTTTAAAATTAAAGATTTTGTCTAGTAGTTGACAAGTACGCTATATTATGAGAGTTGTTACCGGTGTTGTGCTTAGTCAACATATGACTGCTGTCCTCAGTCCTAAGTCTAGGGTAGAGGCATTGTTTGTTTTGTATTGCTGTTTGCGTGTAAAGGATTTTTTGTTGTGTTTTATCAAAAGATATGAAGCCCTGATGATACAAAGAAAACTATAGTGAAAAAAATAGACCTTTAGGATAAAAGATGTCATCATGGAATTTTTTCTGACCTTTGATGGACATTATTGCCTTACGTGAAGAACGTCTTGCATTATGTCTTATACTATGTTTGAGGACATCTTAATATAGGTAGGACTCTGCTTAAATTTTTTTCTGGTGTTGAATTCTAACTCTTAAACTACTTTGGATCTGTTTTTAAATTTTAGAATGGGCAGTTTTCCATTCCAAGTCAGTCAGCCACTATCTCAAATCTTACAACATTTGGTTTAGTAAGTTTTTATGTAGTTTTCTTTTTAATACTTTTATTGAGTTTTACTTGACACATAGTTACAGTGTACTGTTTGATGTTTTATCATATGTATACACCTGTGAAATCATCACCATATAGTAGTGCACATATCTGTCACCCCCAAAAGTGTCTCCTTTGGAATCTCTCCCTCCCATCTGCCCCATCCCAGGCACGCACAGATGTGTTTCTGTCACTACAGGTTAGGCTTAACTCTCAGTGAATTAGAATTTTATATAAATCTAATCATACAGTACATATTCTTTTTGTGTCTGGCTTCTTTTACACAGGAAAATTATTTAAAGAATTGTTCATGTTGTGTGTTTTAATTTATGTTTTAGGTTTTTAAAAATAATTTCTATTTGAGTCCCTAGATGGGAACTATTACTTCTTTGAGAACTGTTAACCTCTTCTTGAATTTGGCTAAGAAATACTTTGAATAATAGTGAACCTTAAAAGATTGCCACTATGTCGTCCTTGTGAAAGTCCAGTTCAAGTAATTAACTTATACTCAGGAAAAGTTTCTCAAGCATTTTAATCAAAGACCCGTTAGGCCCTAACCAGCTTATCATATTACCTTGGTGACAAGATTTTTTGGAAATGGAGAACAAATAACAAATGTTGTCTTGTGTTTGCTTTGAAAGGTGCCATATATCCAGTGATAATGCTGTAATTACTAATTGCTAACTTTTTTTTCTTTCCAGATCCTTCCCCAGAGTTCAGTTATGGGTGTGAGAGGTTTGCAGGGATTTGTGGGAAGTACCTGTCCACACATCTGTACAGTAGTAAATTTCAAAGACCTGGCTGAGCACCACCGCAGCAGGCATCCAGGGTGCACTCCTTCAGTTGTGGTCGATGCCATGTGTTGTCTCAGGTACTGGTATACTCCAGAATCTTGGATCTGCGGTGGCCAGTGGCGAGAGTACTTTTCGGCTTTGCAAGATTTCGTTAGAGCTTTTACGGCTGTTGGCATCAAGTTGATCTTCTTCTTTGATGGCATGGTGGAACAGGGTAAGAGAGATGAGTGGGTGAAACGAAGACTCAAGAACAACAGGGAGATATCCAGGATTTTTCAGTATATCAAGTCACACAAGGAGCAGCCAGGCAGGAACATGTTCTTCATCCCCTCAGGGCTGGCTGTGTTTACGCGGTTTGCTCTCAAGACTCTGGGTCAGGAAACTGTGTGCTCCTTACAGGAGGCAGACTATGAGGTGGCCTCCTATGGTATGCAGCATAACTGTCTTGGGATTCTTGGGGAAGACACTGATTACTTAATTTATGATACTTGTCCCTACTTTTCAATTAGGGAGCTCTGCTTACAGACTTTAGACACTGTCATGCTCTGTAGAGAGAAGCTCTGTGAGAGTCTGGGCCTCGGCTTGGCAGACCTTCCTCTTCTGGCCTGCCTTCTTGGCAACGACATAATCCCGGAGGGCATGTTTGAAAGCTTTCGGTACAAATGCTTGTGCTCCTACACCTCTGTAAAAGAGAACTTTGACAAAAAAGGCAACATTGTCTTAGCTGTTTCAGACCACATAGCTAAAGTTCTTCGCTTGCATCAAGGTGAGAAAAAACTAGAGGAGATATTGCCTTTGGGACCAAACAAAGCTCTTTTTTATAAAGGAGTGGCATCATATCTTTTGCCAGGACAGAAATCCCCGTGGTTTTTCCAAAAACCCAAAGATACAATAACTTTGGACAGGCAAGTAATATCCATGAGTTCAGACCCTGAGTCCAAGCAAGAAGTTCCCATGTGTACAGACTCTGAATCCAAGCAAGAAGTTCCCATGCATATGAACCCTGAATCCAAGCAAGAAATTCCTACGTGTACAGACCCTGAATCCAAGCAAGAAGTTCCCATGTGTACACACCCTGAAATGAAGCAAAAATTGCCTATGGGAACAGACCCTGAATTTAAGCTAGAAGCATCCATATGTACAAACCCTGAAATTCAACCAGAAGACCCCATGAATATGGGGCCTGAAACAAAGCAACTAGTAACCATGGTTTCAGACCCTGAAATCTTAAAGGTATGTGGATGTTCCTATCTAAATCTAAAATGTCATGATTGAAAATATATCCATTGATTGATTTGTTGGTGAATATTTACTGACTGCCTGCAATAGTTAAGGCACTTTGTGGGGAGGGAGGGGACACAGAATAGGAACCTGTGAGTCTAGTTAGGAAGTGTGACATCATGTATGTGAACACTCACATTGTAACCTACATTTGATAATGTCCCATAAATATGACATAAGAGCTGTAGAAATTTGAGAGGGAGAGAACATGTAGGTTAAAGTACAGGGAGATAAATCTGTAAAAATATCAACTTTTGAAGTAAAAGGGATTAGAAGTGGAAGGAGGAGTGGACAAAGCATTGGAAGCGATTTTGCCCTTCAAGGGTTGTGAAGTACATGACGGGAGCACCTCTGATGGGCTCTGTATCAAAAGGCCCACAGAAGAACAGGCCCCTTCTGTTGATCTTCAGCTGGTCAGAGCATCGTTAGTACTCTGTGGCTCTATGATACAACTTAGATAATTCTGTAAAAATCTTTTTTTTTTTTTTTTTAACTTTACTGACCTTAAATATGCTGGCAGGTCTGCCTTGGTTTGAAGAAATTGTAACAGTGAAGTAGACATTTTGTCATGTGTCTGGGTTCCAAGGAGAGCAATGCACTTGGATAGTCTCATAGTAATTGTTAGTACTTATTGACAGTGAACTGTGTGCCAGGCCTCTAGGGGTAAGTGCTTTTCGTGTATTAATTCACTTAATCCTTGGAACAGTCCAGTGAGGTTGGCACTTTTATTAAGCCCATTTTATATATTAAAGTGAGGAACAGAGAGATTAAGGGTCAGATTGACAATAATGAATCAATATAACTAGGACTACTTGTGTATGTATAAATGAGACACTCTGCTCTACAGAGTTTTTGATATTCCAGGTTATCCTGATGTCGTATTTTAAATGCCTGTACTAGCAGACTGTTTGGATTTAAGTTTTGGATAGTAATCTAGATGAGTTTATTTCCACATTAATGAGAATGTTGTTCATAGGAAAATAAAACCTGTGTATTATAGACCTTATGATCTTAACTACTGATTTAATGAGAAAGTAAAATTTATTTAAATCATATATCTCATCACCTATGATGTGCCAGTACTGTCTTGGCATTGCAGAGGAGAAACAGATGTCCTTGGCACATAGTTTTTACTCAATAAACAGCTATTGAACAAGTGAATGAATGAAAGCAACACAGTTTCTAATCCCAAGCAGTTTATAGTTTAATAGGAGAGGTCAGACAAAATAGAGAAATGAATCGAGCCCCATACGGCAGTGGGGAGGTCAGTTTAGGTTGGGGGAGGAGAAAAGGGTTTATGGAGAAGGTGATGCTTTAGGTGAACAGTAACAGGAAAAGGCTTGTGAAATGGGATGTCAGGAAGGAGTGAGGGAAAGATATTGTAGGTGGGTAAGTTTTCGTGGCGCACAAGGCAGGGTAGGAGAGGATTGTGTATTCCTGAGGAACGGCGAAGATGTTTCATTGAGCCTGGATTATGGCAGTTTCTGTGAGGGTGAAATGGTGTATAAGGCTGGAAAAAGGAGATGGAGGCCTTAAAGTGGGACCTTGAATGTTATGGTGAAACATTTCTGGCAGCCGTTCACATGCGCTGAGGAAGGCAGTGACTGCACCTGTTTCCAAGAAGACAACAGGGTGGTATGAAAGATGGGCTGGAAAGGGAGAAACTGGGCTGGGGGTCAGTTAGGGGCCTTGCATAGCAGTGCTGATTACTGGGACACTGTCAGGAAGACAGAAGTGAATACTGCGGAGGTGACAGGTGCGACTGGGATACCAGGGGAGAAGGAAGAGTGACTCAGAGTTTTGAACGTGTTAGCCCAAAGGAAGGAAAACACAAATGCCGGCTTGATGTTCTGAGTTTTAGTGGCAGTTATTCCATTTCTAGTGCCTTAAAAAAACTGGCATGTGATAAAAGTTGTTGGCTTTTTCTGTTTTGTTTTCAAGGAGAAATCAATTGCATTTAAATTTTGGACAGGTTGCGAGGACACATCACGTCCAGGCCGAGAGCTACCTCGTGTACAACGTCATGAGCAGTGGCGAGGTCGACTGTAGCAACACCCTGGAGGATGAGCTGGACCAGGCCCTCCCCAGCCAGGCCTTCATCTACCGTCCCGTCCGGCAGCGTGTTTACTTTCTCTTGTTGGGAGACTGTAAAGGTGAGAACTGGCTGGACTGCCTTAGTAATGGTCCTATTTGAAGTTGAATTCAAAGAAGTTAGCCAGATGAAGTAGAATGCGTTCTTTCAGGACATGGAGGCAATTAGCTAGGGTTTGTTTCTCTGTAAAATCTATAATCGAGAACCACTCGCATCTGTAAAAAATTAAGGATAAATGCCATGGGACATATATATCTCATAAGCAAGCAGTTGATCAGTATTCACTAAAAGAAGAATGCATTGTTTTTAAAACATGTCATATTTTTATGCCTTTAAAGGATTCATGCTTTTTTAAAAATGTGTAAACTCTTTTAGTAGTGTAGGGCATGTTTATTATGAGAAAAAGACAATGTCTACCTGGTCGCCCCTCAAAATGTGATTTTCGTAAAATGATTTCACAGAATCTGGTATATTATATTTTAAAATATAAACAACATTCTCCTTTAGGATTTTTGTAATTAAGTTAGTTTTTTTCCCATCTGTATTTCCCTTGCATACTTAGCAACAAGAGTAGGGGGAGGACCGTCAATGGCCAGAGCAGTGAAAGTGAAAGGACTTTTAACACCAGATATAAAGTTGATCAGGACCCTATAACTCACTATTAGAAAAGTTTGGGGGGGACTCAGGAGTGCAGAAGAGCACTTCATATTATGAACCAGTTATGCTTAATGTATTTAGTTATCTCTTAAGTAAGACCTTGCTCATCTCAGACAGAGACCTAGACAGGTATTTTATGTTTTTATTTGAGAGTGCTTTGGTAAGACACATGGCTTAGCACACTATTATCAGGATAAGAGATGGAAGCAGTAGGATCCCCATGAAAGGATGCCTGTGATACATTTGCCTAAACAGCATTGTTTCCAAACATGGCGATGTTATTATTAATATTATTCTTTTACTACAGAAAATAAACATTTATATAACCTAAGGATGGTGATAGAATCATCAGATTAAAAAGTCCTCATTATTCTTTTTTGGGTGGTGGGGATAGGGGGGTTCTTTGAATCCAGTTTCCATTAGATTCCTGGCACCACCCAGCATGTACTGCATTCTCCCATGTATGCTGCAAGAGCTCAAACACTCATGACCTAAGGAGGAGGACACGAGGAGGGTGTTTAAGCTGACTTAAAAACAAAAATGAAACAACTTATGTAATAAACTTTGGGACCAAATATCGTTTAAATAATTGTTTTCTATTCCTTTTTCTTATGTGGCCCTCTGCCCATATTCTTTTTTTAAACATGAATGATTGCACGTTGACTCTAATTATTTTAAAAAAATACCTTCCTCATAAAAAATTTTTTACGTTTTAGAATAATACTTGGAATTGTTTTCATTAAATGAGATTAAACTATATAAACTTCACTAACTTAAATTTCATACTTTGTTAATGTGATTTATTTACAGTCATATGGATAACTTTATTAGATAATCACATAAACAGGAAGAACTACTCAAATTGAACTTCTCTACATAGTTGATCTTTAATTCCTTTTCTTTTCCCTCAACTTTTTGGCTTTCTACGTGAAATTTACAATTTTAGGATATGAAAATAAAATGTTGCTATTGCTGGTTTATTTATAATAATAACAATAAAGTATATTATGTGTTATTTGCTTGGCTTTATTTGTCCACATGTACTTGAAAGTGATGTATATTCTACAGTTGTTGAGCATAGTGTTCTGTGAATATTGATAGTGTTGATAGGGTTGTTCAAGTCTTTTACTGATGTTCTGTTTACTCATTCCTAGTTCCTGAGAGAATTGTTAAAATCTTCAGATAGCATTGTGAATTTGTCTGTTTATTCCTTCAGTTTTATCAAGTCTTTTACTGATGTTCTGTTTACTCATTCCTAGTTCCTGAGAGAATTGTTAAAATCTCCAGATAGCATTGTGAATTTGTCTGTTTATTCCTTCAGTTTTGTCAGTTTTTGCTTCAGGTATTTTGAAGCTCTGTTTTAGGTGCATATACACTGAAAATTGTTATATTTCTTAATGAAATGACCATTTTAATATTGTGAGATTTCCCCCTTTCTTAAAAATCTAGTAGGATTCCTTGACCTGAAATTAGCTTTTTCTGATATGAATATATGTACTCCAGTTTTCTCACTGTTAATGTTTGCATGGTATATCTTTTTTTCTATCCTTTTACTTTTAAACTATTTCTTTATATTTAAAGTGCATCTCTTTTAAATAGAATATCCAGTCTAACAATCTCTATCTTTTTTAGAGTGTTTAGACCATTCACATTTAATGTAATTATTGACGTGGTTAGGCTTAAGTGTTCCATTTGCCCTTTGCTCTGTACTTTTTCCTCCTTTTTTGACTTCTTTTGGATGATTAATTGAATATTTTGTTATACGTCCTCATCTGGATTATTAGATTTACCCTTTTTTGTGTGGTTTCTCTGAGGTTTACAATATATGTGTTTGACATTACAATTTACCGTCAAGTAACGTTATACCACATTATGTCTAATGTAAACCTCTTATAGTCTGGATTATTAGATTTACCCTTTTTTGTGTGGTTTCTCTGAGGTTTACAATATATGTGTTTAACATTACAATTTACCGTCAAGTAACGTTATACCACATTATGTCTAATGTAAACCTCTTATATCAGGGTACTTTTATTGTCCCCAACATTTTTGGTATTGTTGTTTTATGTCTTCTGTATATTTTTAAAAACTTTTTAATTGGAAATAATTACTGACTCAAAGGGAGTTGCAAAAATAGTGCATAGATTTTCAAAAATAGTGCCTAGCTTCCCCCAAAGATGACAAGACAAAGTACAATATCAAAACCATGAGATTGGTATTGGTACAAAAATGTTAACTATACTACAGACCTTATTCATTTTTTACCATTTCTTACATGCATATGGGGGGGGCGGTTCTATGCAGTTTTATCCCATGTGAAGTTTCCTGTACACACCACCCCTGTCAAGATGCAGAGCTGGCACATCACCCCAGAGGAGCGCCCTGTACTGCCTGCACTGTCCTTGTACATGCACAACTTTCCCACCCTGTTCCCAGGCATTCACTAATCTTTTCTCCATCTCTGTTTCCATTCCTTTTGAGATTGTTATATAAGTGGAAGCATATAGAATGTAACCTGTGGAGATTATGCAGATGTTTAAAACCCCATAACACATGGTTATTACTTTTAGTTGAAACCAGGGGTTTGCAGACTTTTTCTGTGAAGGGTCAGATGAGAATGGATGCCGTAGGTGTTGGGCCCAGGCTCTGTCACAGCTACTCTGGGGTTGTCCTGACAAAGCAGCCATGGACACTAGTACCTAAAAGACACGTGTGGCCGTGTGCCAGTAAGCCTCTATGTAAGTTTCCCAGGTGACAGAATTTGAATTTTATATAATTTTCCTGAGTCACAAATTATTATTCTTTTCATTTTTTCCCAACCATGTAAGAATGTGAGAGGCATTATTAGCTTTCAGGCTGTATATAAACAAGCAGGGCAGACTTGGCCTGCAGGCTGTAGTTTGCCAACCCCTACTTTAAACAGTCAATTCTTTTAAAGAAACTAATAAATGAGAAAATTCTTTTCTGTGTACCGTTTCCAGTGCTCTTCATCACCTTGTGCAGATCCAGGTTTCCATCTAGTGTCATCTCCATCAGAAGAGCTCACTTGGATGTTTCTTGCACACACTCTTCAGTCTTCTGAGTGTCTCCCCTGAATATGTCGTGTTCCATCTTTGCTTCTGAGGTGCAGTTTTGTTGAGTTTGGAATTCGAGGTAGTTTTGTTCTGCACTGTAAGGTGTTGCGTTTTCCTCCGGCTTGCTTCTCTTTTCATGAGGTGACAGTGGCCATCTTATTGTGTTTCCTCA
Organism: Galeopterus variegatus; assembly: GCF_000696425.1. Taxonomy (NCBI): domain Eukaryota; kingdom Metazoa; phylum Chordata; class Mammalia; order Dermoptera; family Cynocephalidae; genus Galeopterus; species Galeopterus variegatus. The sequence goes on along the minus strand of NW_007729810.1, from coordinate 96,520 downwards.
CATTGTCAACGTTTTTCTCTTGGTCACTGGTTCTCACTATTTGATTAAGATTAGCTTTGGAGTGGTTTACTTTGTGTTCTCCCATGTGGGGTTCTTGAGGTTCTTGGATCTGTGGCTATATATTTCCTGTCAAATTTGAAAAAAAAAATTGAGCATTATTTCATCGAATATATTTTTCTTTCTTAATCTCTTCCACTTCTTCCTCTGGGTCATTTATTGACTTCTCCTCATAAGGGGACCACATATTTTTGCTTGTTCTCATATCTAGTATTTTTTTATTGTGTGCTGTAACATTTCAGATGCTGTGAAGATTGTTGAGTTTTGTTCTGTCAGGCAGTTGATTTACCTGATCCTTTCAAGCCTTGCCTTTATACTTTATTAGGTGAGTCTGCTGTAACTTTTACTTTAGAGCTAGTGTGACCCTACTCCTGAGACAGGACTTTGCTGGGTCATCCCCTCAGTGCCTGGGTGTTTGCTGAGGTCTGTTCATACTGGCTGGTGGGAAGTCCCGTCTTCAAGCCCTGCACCAGCTCTAGTTGGTCAGCTCCCCAGTAGCTGTTCTTGCCTGGCCTGTCTGAGTCTTGCCCTGTGCACACACAGCTTCATCTTTAACCAGAGTCCCAGGGCGCCTGCTATCTGCACAGCACCCGGCAGACCCAGTCATGACAGCTTACCTCCAGTCTCTGCCTCCTCGTCACAGGGACTGTCTCCTTCTCTAGGCTGCAGTCTGGACAATGCCTCTGGACAGAATTTTGGGGTGATGGTGGGTTTAGCATTGTTTCCCTTCTCTCTGGGATCACAGTCTGACACTGCCCATTGCCGAGCACATGAGTGCAGTTTGTTGATGACAGGAAACCGTCCAGCAGCCCTCCCCCATCACGAGCATCACCCTCTGTCCTCCAGCATCATAACTGCTGATGAAGCCAAGTGCTCATGTGACTCATATTCCTTTTTTGGTGACTTTTTTGCTTTGGAATGTTTTGAGATATTCTCTTTATCCTTTATGTTTAGCAAATATCCTTTCCTCTATGACCTCTGTTTTCTGTTAGTAGAACTGCTGTGAGATGGATGTAGGACTCCCTGGGTCTCTGCTCTGTGTTTCTTCATCTTATAATCTCTGTCTCTTTGTTCTGCATAAGGGAGCATCTCACCTCTTCACTTCTCAACTCTTTGATGGAAGGGTTGCCCCTCTCCCCCACCTCTCTCCATTGAGGCCCACTTTCCACATGCTCTGGATTGAGTCCCCTGCTTCCCACTTCTCCATTAGAGTGCTCTCCCTGTCTTTGCCAGCATCGGCCTGATGATTGGATTCATGCTGGAGTCTCTGGCTTGTGGGGAACACCACCTCTCCTCCCCTTCCCTCATAGACTCCTGCTCTCTACTGACCCCTATATGTTGGAGCGCCTCGCAGTCAAACCCACGCTATCTTGTTCACCTGGCATTGCTTTAAGAGACTATGTCCATGTTGACAAATACAAAGTCTGTTTTTCTGGCTTATGCCATTCCTCTGAAGTCTAGGTATGGTCCTCATCAATTCTGTGTATTCTTCAAGTCCTTAAAACAAATTCTCCCAAATTCTTCCCGTATTCCCTGTCAGAAGTCAGTTCCACTACCAAAGCATATTGTTGTTTTCACCCTCCGGCCCACCGTAGCTTCATCTACGTGGTTATTTATGTGGTAACGCATCTGAAGCCTTTTCTCTCCCAGCTGAGAGCTGAGCTAATGGTGACCTCACAGTGGCGTTTTGCTGCACCTTGCAGATTTCTTGGTGGGAATTAGGTGATCGGTGTATGTTTTTTGAAGGTATGTTTAAAATGTTACCTTTTCAGGGATATATGCATTTAGCATTGCATTCCTTAGAAAAGGGTAACTCTAATGGTTGACTTTCAGACACAGGTGAGAGAGTGACTTGGTCTCTGAAGTCCCATGAGATGAGTGGCGATCTCCATGTCCATCTGACTAGCAGGTGGGAATCCAGCCAAAGTGATATCTAGCGTCAGTGGTGCCTGTAAACCACAAGGTAGATTCTGATGGTCTCTGAAGTCCCATGAGATGAGTGGCGATCTCCATGTCCATCTGACTAGCAGGTGGGAGTCCAGCCAAAGTGATATCTAGCGTCAGTGGTGCCTGTAAACCACAAGGTAGATTCTGGGCACTAGAGCCAATCTCTGAAACTTGCACAGCTTTAGACACTCAGTTGAACCGAAAGGTCTCAAGTCACAGGCACTGAAGTGATAATGTTGATACTTCAAAGTTCCTAATTACAGGTACATTTTGGATAGCCGATCCTCTGGACACTGCAACTCATGTGATTATCTCAGAGCGTACCTCTGTAGGGAGTGTTGGTTTGTTCTGCTCCTATATATATTTTTCTGCAGTTGAATATATGGTGTTTTGATATGCCAGATGGCATAGTGGGCAAAGAGGGGGGACCCTGAGGGCACTCACAGTCCTCAGCCCTTGCCTGTTCTCGCCTCAGATTCTAATAGGTCTCCCTAAGGATAATCTTAGCTTAAATCACTTTATGGAACCTTACACATTTTAGGAAATAGAAGATACTCAGCAAGACGCAATAGGTAGAATCTGTTCTGTTCTTTGCCTTTACGTCTCACTAGTTAGTAGTGCTAAAGAAAAGCCACTTGCATACTGGCAACCTTTAACAACTAAAGTTAATGACCTTTTGTCCTTGTCATTCTTGCCTCATTTTTACCCAGCAGACTTGGAAGGATCCCATGGACACTTTGGGAAAGGTTGGCGGTATTGGGATGGGAAAGTCCCCAGCCTTCTGAATAAAACCATCCCTGTTCAATGGGCTGAACACCCTTGCATAGCACCTAAAGGCTATCAACTCATTGAAATCCTAAATACCTACTTTTCAAATATGTATACAAAAAAGAATATTTGGGGAGTTTTTCTGTTTTTTAAAGACTAAGGCCACACACAATTATAGATTAAACCAGCAGTATTAAAATGTTACAGAACCATAAGGACAAATAAATTTTTAGAAAGTCTGGAGTATTGTTATCGGACTGGGAAATCCCAGTAATGAGGAGGTTGGAGTGGACATTGATGCTAGTCATTCTCTTCCCTGCCCAATGACACCCCATCCCTACTCTGGCCCACTTGAGCAGAGTCAGTGTCGTGAGAGGGAGTAGCAAAAGAACAAGCTTGATGGTGGTATTTTTCCATCTTTCATATGAAATGTTGTCACATGAAGTAAAAAGTAAAACCAACAAGGACCTTCGCCCAAGTGTTTGCTTTGCTCTTCTGAACTCAGAGCCTAGCAAACTGAAAATTCCAGTGACCAAGTCACTCTTTCTTTTAGGAATTGCCAGACCCAACTTCCTCTTCTTTTTCTTGATACATAAAGGATTATTTCATTATAATTCAGACAAACTAAATTATTGCAAACGTTTCTGACTGGTTTCAAAATGCATGTAGATTAATCCTCTGAAATAACGTGGTGCCCCAGAGAATGGGCTAAACTGTAGGATTTTCCAATAAAATACGTTTATTTTTTAAGATCATCTCAGGTAAAGTTTTGCATCTGCCTCTGGTTTTAGAAAGGAGCACTGGGGACTTGTTTGTAACTGTTTGTAACAGTGATGATCTGGATTAAAAATGAAAAGCACTGCCATCTGAATATTTAGTTTTGGATAAAGATGTTGTACAGAGAACAAAACTTATTCTTTGTGAATGTTGACATTTCTAGCGACTGTGTGCTAGCATTTTACCCTCTTTGGTAGACGGAAACAAAGGCATGTTGAGGGGCTGTTATGTGAAAATTAAGAGTTTTTCATATTAGAGGCTTTGTGTAATAAATAGCTGTCAGTACTGAATTTCAAGCAATGTAGTTCATGTTTGCTCTGTGACCGTATTGTGTGGTCAGTGAAACTTCATCAGGTTTAAGTCATCACTTTAAAAAGTAAAAGCTTATTTCACTGATTAAGAAATACCTTGTAATTAATATGGGCATTAACCCTATGTGGACTAAATTATGGAAACAAGGAAATTTGGTGTCTGTATTGATCTTCTGCCGTATTTTGCTTGCTGATTCTTGTACTGAATCATGGTTTTATAGATCCTGTTGAACTGTTCGACATGGGCAGCTGTTTCCTTCTGGTTTGTAACTGACTAAACTGCATGACGTTTTTCTTGGAATTTTCATCCAAAAACTGACTTTCTTATGGCTTAACAAGAAAGGAAATAGTAGAAAATCTGCCTGGTGTTTTTTAATAAAGGACGCCAGTGCTGACCATGAAACTATCTTTACTTTCTCTTTATAAGTTATTTAGAATTAAAACTCTTTGGGAAGCCAACCCTAAACTTCTGTGTTGTGAAGTTTCAGATGAAAGATGATCACTTCTGCACAGATGGTATACAGTATGGTTTTGTGAATATTTTGGTGGTTTCTCAAGGAGACAGTGGTAGTGTTTTGAGTTCCTAAAGCCTCGTAAGAGTTGTCTTTTGGCAGAGAGACTGCACCCTTCTTCAAAGAGCACTTTAGGACTCCACCCACTTGGCTGACTACTTTTCAATGTAATGAAAACCTAGTCAGGAGGGTTACTTAGAAAGAGGGTGTTTCCTTTGTTTTTGTGGGGGTTTTTGTATTTTTTGTTTTTCCTCTCTTTTTTATTGAATCATAATTGATTATACATATTTTAGGGGTTCAGTGTTGATGTATGTTGATCAAATAAATATTACTAGTATGTGTATTGTCACAAATCATACTTATTCTTTATGCCCCTTGTCCAATCTCCCCCCATTCCCCTCTCCCTCCCCCTCCCACCTCTGATAACCCTAGATTTCTTCTCTCCTTCTGAAAGAGTCATGGTTACTCTGTTGATGTGTTGCCTAGATGATCTGTCCAATGCTGAGAGGTGTGTTCAGGTCCCCTAGTATTATCATAGAGCAGATGCTTCTTCTATCACTTTGGAATGGGCTTTATGTAGAGAGACATCCTCTTTTCTTCGGTCTCCACAGGTGACTCTCCTTGTGTCAATGCACTCGAGGGGCTGGCAGGCCATCTGCTCGGTAGTTGTGGTGTCTAGCTGCTTTTGCAGTAGCCGTGGCTATTGTGGTGGCTGTGGAAGTAGTGTTTTTGGCGTGTTTCTTGCCTGGTTGCAAGAGGAGGGGTCAGTCCCCAGATCTACGCCTCAGGACCCCGGGCAGGTCCTGTGGCAGTGGCAGCGTGCCTGGTTGCAGGAGAAGGGGTCGGGGAGGGCCGGTTAGGAGAGAAGTGGAGGCAGGAAGAGGCATGGTGAGTTTGAAGACCATGCAGTTCGTCAGCATGGCTGGAGCGTGACGTGTGAGCCAGAGCCATTGTTCTCAGTGGGGCCCACACCAGCAGCACCAGCACCCACACCGATACCTGCTTCGAAATGCAGAGCCTGGGCCCACTCCAGAAACCTGCTGAGCCAGAAACTTGGGGAGTGGGCTGGATCTGTGCTTTCACACAGCCTCTGGTGATTCTGCAGCAGCTTGGTGTGAGAGCTGCAGGGTGGAGAGGCACACAGGAGGCAGACAGGGGTCTTCACTTTTTTCTGGGGGTCTTGGGCAGCTATTGAGGGATCTTAACTAAGAAGCAACCTGGTCAAATTTCATTTTAAAAAAGCAAAACCCAAAAAGCCTCCATTTACAGTGGAGGTCGGCTTGGATGGAGATGGAGTATGGACAGGAGTGCACTGGGGCCTGTTGCCACTGGTTGAGGACAGGCAGTGATGCCAGTGTGGCGGAAGGGCGGGTGGGTTGCAGCCAGAGTCTGTTTACAGGCCTTGTGGTTTCATGGGTGTGCGGAGTGCAGGAGAGGTCACAGCCGAGAGTGGTGTGGTTTGGGTGCCATGAAGCTGGAGTTACCATCACTAAGATAGGGAATGCAGTGGGGAAAAGGCATTGGGAAGGAAGATGGTAAATTAACCTTCAGGTGTGTTGAACCTTAGACACCTGTGGGGAGAGTAAACCTGGTGGTTCAGTCATGGGTCTTCTGCTTACTAGATATGTGATGATATTTAACCTCTCTGGGCCTTTTGTTCCTTTTGTGTAGCATGGGGATGTAGCTACTACTGCCTCCTTGCAGAGTGCTTGTGAGGATTACACAAACAACATGGAATGTGTGGGTGGACTCGAGGAGTGAGTGAGCGGGTGAGGCTGCTGGCGGGGAGCTGGCCCTGTCGGTCAGAGCGGAGTGGTGGCTGCAGAGGGCTGTGGAGTCCAGGAGGGTTTGAACATGCAGGAGCCCGAAGAGAGGCTTGCGAGACAAGAGAAGGGCTGGTGGAGGATGGAGTCCTCGGAGGATGGTCTGGAGGCCCATGGGGCCAGGACGGGAAGGCAGGCGCAGGAATGGGCAATGGGTGCTGCAGAGAAGATGGGCTGGGAGTGTTGAGTAAGAAAGTCTTCCTCTCACCCTAACTTGCTGAGTAAAGTAAGAGTTGGAATCAGACTGAATTTTTTATGGTAGTTATTACCAACATGCAGAAGAGCCTTTGCTTTAGATTATTTCTACCAGCTTTTCATATAGTCTAATGCAGTAATAGTTTTGGTAGTTGCTTACGTTAGTGAGTTCAAGACGAGAAAGGACTCCCATGTTCCAGCAGTTTTCTCTAAATGTTTTCTGAACAGCGTGGGGTGGCAGGGAGGGAGGCAGGACGTCGCAGGAACCATCAAGATGGTAAGCTGTCTGCTTGTTTGTTTAATTGTTTTGTTCTGAGATTTTGGTCAGTTCCAGAGGTTATAGTTTTTGTTGGAATGAATGGATTACCCTCAGATTGGAGGGTAGGAAACCAATTGTTGGATGACCGAGGTCACCCAGGCACTTTGGTTATGAGAACTTACTGTGGTCATGGACTTTGAGTTGGCCCACCTGGGCAGACTGCGACACTGAGCGTGGTAACACATGTTCTTGTGCTTCTACTGACCCAGCTATCTTTATGCAGATGGCACCAGCACCTGCCCGGCTGTCAAGGAGTGGTTTGTGTACCCTGGGAACCCACTGAGGCACCCGGACCTCGTCAGGCCCCTGCAGATGACTGTTCCAGGTACAGACAGCCTTGATTTAAATAAATCAAAAATATATTCATTGTGTAAGTCCAAAAATGGATCAGTTGTGGAAGCATCTTTTTCCAGAACTGCATGTACAGTAATTTTCATCTCAACCCTTGGCCCACGATGAATGTACCTATCTAATAACATACTAAAACAACGTAAGAAAGGGCGCCATAGCAGATTTACCTTGGACCAGTCTGCCGCATGGCTCTGCCTCTCTTCTCCCTCCACCCTGCTCAGGGTCCACAGCAGTGGGAGAGGAAAGAAGCATCGGCTGGCCGTGGTCAGAGTCCACTGCTGCAGCGGCCCCAGGGCCCAACCCCCAGCAGTCACTCAGCAGACGTCCTCAGCGTTTGACAAGATTGGGTTCTTGATATTCGGTTTCAGTCGTCTCTTTTCTTCTCCCCACCACTGAAAGTTACTTTGATGAGTTCTGGAGTGGGAGAGAAGAGGTAGAAGAGTGTTATTTTAACTGGAAAAACGTTTTGCACTCAGCAGACGTCCTCAGCGTTTGACAAGATTGGGTTCTTGATATTCGGTTTCAGTCGTCCCTTTTCTTCTCCCCACCACTGAAAGTTACTTTGATGAGTTCTGGAGTGGGAGAGAAGAGGTAGAAGAGTGTTATTTTAACTGGAAAAACGTTTTATTTTCATGGGCGGGATCTTAAAACACGAGGGACAGAAAGACAAAGTTCACGTAAAAATTAGCTGAGGGAAACCTGAAGAGAAGCCAGCCGTTCTCCGTACACACAGTCAGCATCTGAGGAAGGTCAGGTGTTTGCCACTGCAAGGGGGCGTTCGAGGCTGGGTTTATTTGTAGTGGCCCGTGTCATTGTTTCAGAGAACAAGTGTTTTTCTAAAACTTTGATGTTTTATATGCGTTGAATGCTCTGCTGTCACTATTATCTGTCATCACACAAGCCTGCAATTTACCACATATGGCTCTGAGCACTGCAAATGGTTTTGTTTTTTGTTTTTTTAATAAGTGGAATTGTGTGGGGAGAGAAGCTCAGAAAAGCTATTATAGGGAATGTTCCCTTATTCTGTTAATCAGTGATAGACTCCAATCTAAAAAAGTAAATATCACAAAAACAAAGTAAAATACATTGACATTTGTTTTTATAGTGAGAAGTATTTTTTACTTATTTTTATTTTTTTAATTAAAAAAAAATTTTTTAAATCATGATTGATTATACATATTTTGGGGGTTCAGTGTTGACGTATGTTGATCAAATCAATATTACTAGCACATATATTGTTACAAATCACAATTATTCTTTATGCCCCTTGTCCAATCTCTCCCTGTCCCCCTTTCCACCCCATCCCCACCCCCCAGTTACCCTAGATTTCTCCTCTCCCTCTGAAAGAGTAGTGGTTACTCTGTTGATTTGCTGCCTAGATGATCTGTCCGATGCTGAGAGGTGTGTTCAGGTCCCCCAGTATTATCATGGAGCAGATGATGCTTCTGTCACTCTGGAATGGGCTTTGTGGAGAGAGACATCCTCTTGTTTTAGCCAAAAATATTTTCCAAAAACGTTTTGTTATGTATGTAATTTTCATCTTATAGTATCTTTCTAAAAATAATATGGAAAATGATTATTACAGTTGTCTTCATTGTTTGAATTAAAGAGAATATTTGGCTGTTCATCATCATATCATGAGTTGATTTTAAAGCCCACTCTGTATAATGTTTACTAAATTCTAGAAGTCATATTGGTATCAGAGACTCCTTCTGGGGCTTATGGATTACAGTTGTCTTCATTGTTTGAATTAAAGAGAATATTTGGCTGTTCATCATCATATCATGAGTTGATTTTAAAGCCCACTCTTTATAATGTTTACTAAATTCTAGAAGTCATATTGGTATCAGAGACTCCTTCTGGGGCTTATGGAGCATTCTCCTTGGCTGAGTTGCAAAGTCTTTGCGTGTAGCTTCAGAGACATGAGTCAGGTTTCTGCTTCTGGAAGGAGTTCTGGAAGCCAGCGCCGAACACGGAGGGCCATGTCTCTGACACATTCATGTAAACTAGAAATATGGTTTTGAGCTTGCATGGCAGCTGATTTAGACAAATGATTCTCTTTGTTATTTATGATAAATAGACAAGATTTAAACATTTAAATGCTTTTCAGTATCCATGAGGAAAAACCCAAAGAATTTTATACTAAAGTGGAATGCAGACAATCCAATTTCCTGTCTCAGGCATTCTCACTTACACAATGTATAATTGAAAAGAGTAGGATCCTGCCGATTGACCCTCTTTCCACCTTTCAGGAAAACCTTTGAAATGTTCTTGTTGCCACCTTAGAGGCAGTTATTTCCAACTAAGACAAGCAACAGTGTTGCCATTAGAGTTACCATCGGATCCCATATCTGATTTTTCTTGTTCTTCTAAGTTCATTTTAATTACGTTGATCTCATAAATGCTGTATTTTTCAGTGAGTCTCTTGATATAGTTGCCAGTGTCCTTTCTCTTTTAAAGACTTTTTTCTCTGAGCACATGTGATTTAATACTTGCTTTCTTCAATGGTAAAAACAAAAAAGAAATCACAGATATTTTTCAGCAAAGTGGAAGGGAGGCAGAAGGGTTGCAGGAAAAAAGTATAGAGATTACTTAAAAGTTAGGAAGGGGAAAGAATTAAAATTGACCAGCCAGGGAGCAGAAAAAGAAATCTCATTACTGGTTGCTATGGTCTGAATATTTGTGTACCCCCAAATTTATATGTTGAAAACCTAATTACGATTGTGTTGGTATTAGGAGGAAGGGCCTTTGGCAGGTGATTAGGTGACTAGATGGGATTTAGTGCCCTTATAAAAGAAGCCCCAGAGTGCTGCCTTGCCTTTTCCACCATGTGAGGACACAGTGAAAAGGTGCCATCCGTGACCAGGAGGTGGCCTTCACCAAACCATGCTGGCACCTTGATCTGGACTCCCAGCCTCCAGAACCTTGAGAAATAGATTTCTGTTGTTATGTTACCCAGTGTTGGACTGGATCATAGACCCCTCTGCCCTGTCCTGTGCAGGTCATGAGTCAGGTAGCTGAAAAAAGATTCTGGCGGCTGATAACAGGATAGACATGCTTTATTCTGATATGAGCTCTGCCGGCCAGCAGTTCAGAGCCATTGCCTTTCATACTGAAAGTACACAATGCTGGCAACAAGCCAAGGAGTACATGGGCGTGCATGTACAGTCACACCACTCTTATATAACTTGCTTATAATGGATATGCTGAACATACCCAGCCGGATATGAGGCGAGGGGGCCTGACTATACTGACTCCGTTTTCCTCACACCCAGTTTATGGTATTTTGTTATAGCAGCTCACATGGACCAAGACACTGGTCTGATTCCTGTCTGTGTTCCCTGTCTTTATGTCTGTGCATGTGTGTACATGTATAGGGTGCATATGCTACATTTCTTTTATTTTACAATATGAGGGCACTTCAAAAACTTCACGGAAAGATTTGTGTTATCTTTTAATTCTATTTTCCCATAAATTTTTTAAAGTACTCTTCATATCCTGAAAGATGGTGTTTCTGATAACACAATGAGGATACAGCTTAGCTTCCTTTCCCTGTCGTGGCTCATAAGGTGGCCATGGGTTGTGCGTGTGTCTCTCGTTCTCAGTACACCATCCCTGCTCTCTTGTGTCTCCATGTCTCTAACATTCTGCATTCTGTGGGTGCAGACCAGACAAAAAGCAAGAATTTGAAATAGCCTTTTCTATCACCAGAACTGGAAGTTCTTCTTTAGACAAAGTACAGGTGATATTTTCTGTTCTCAGTGTCATTTGTTAGTCATTATAAGCATATCCTTATTTTAGAAACCTAGGAAAGTTAATTGCACACATCTGATTGGTAATTTGTTTGTCTTGAATGACTTAAGTGTCACTCAGTAATCATTAAGCGTAGTATTTCTTAGCTACATGAGATCTTTTCATTTACCAGAGCTTACAGAATATCTTAAAAGACTGTTTTACAAAATGAAATGAGGTGAAGTCATACATTTCATGGAAAAGAAAAGGGAGGGCTATAGTTGATTTATTCTGTCATTTGCTGTTAAAGATTGTAGTGAAGTTTTTTTGTTTTGGCTACTCCTACATATACCGTTGAGGGTTTTCATCTCGACATTCAGTGCATATGGGTCAAGAAAGTCTTGACAGATCTTGGAGATTTCTGTGAGTGGTAAAAGAAGGCTGTTATGTATGTGCGTGTGCATGCACTCGGTAAGGCGCTGCTCACGTACCCACCAGTCTCTGAACTACCTACTCTGGCCATCACAGACCAAGATAAGTGTGTTAAAATCTCAATAGCAGTTTTTCTCCTGTTTATAAAAATAGTATGAAGCTTTGTCAAGTAAGCGTATTTCCAATGCACAGTAGAGTCACAAAATGAGAGTTGGATTTTGATTTGAATACATTTCATAGCCACATTCACTCTGTCTAGAATGCATTAGATAGACGCATTGTCATTTTGCAAGCACAACATTAGACCACTTATCCACAAAATTGTGGAGTTTTATATATTGAGCTCTTAATGTATTCTACTCTGTTTGTATCTGAATAAATTTTTTTGCTTATTATAAATAAGCTATTGAAGTTCATCTGGTTAGAATAAAGGTTCACTTTGCATGTGAGTACTCAAGGTTTTTTATTTTGTTTTCTTTTGGCCAGGAATGCTCTACCAACAGAGAATGCTAAATAAATAAATAAGCTATTGAAGTTCATCTGGTTAGAATAAAGGTTCACTTTGCATGTGAGTACTCAGGGTTTTTTATTTTGTTTTCTTTTGGCCAGGAATGCTCTACCAACAGAGAATGCTAAATAAATATTCATTTAAATTGAACTTGTGAATTAAAACTTTACAAGTGAACTTGAGAAATATGATATATGCAGGTTAATTCTAGGAGTTTTACCTCTCACATCCTGAGAGTGGACAAAAGCCAGACTTTTTGTTTTTGTTTTTGTTTTTGCCCTAGCGATATGCAAAGAAAATAACCTTGAGATAATTAAAAAACCCAGCTATTAAAATACTTTTTTTCCATGTGGAAAGCACATAAAAGTGTCATGGGTTAGCATCTAGCATGTCTTTTATTCATTCACCTGTGCTTAGACCTGTAAAAACACAAAAGGGGTTGTTTCACCCCTTCACCCTGGGGTGAAGTCCTCCCAGACATCCTTCAAGATGGTCTTCAGAGTTGTCAGTCATAGAAATGACCTCCTTTGCCTATCCTCCTGCTGGGTCCGCTGGGGCTTAGTCCCTCCTGAACAGCTCCAAGGCTGTCCTATCCATCTGTTCATACAAAAACTTTTACCAAGTTATGTAATTAGATTTCTGAGGCTGATGTGTTTTAGATGTGCTAGTGGCTGACCTGGAGTCCAGATTGCTTGTTTAGGTCTCTAGATTACTGCTGGAAACATTTCAGCTGCACATGGAACACTGGGCAAAGTGCAGGGGCCACCTTTGATTTTTGTTGGCAGCATGTCTTCTCCCACGACCTAGATAGTGTGTGTGTGTGTGTGTGTGTGTGTGTGTGTGTGTGTGTGTGTGTGTGTGTGTGTGCTTTTCCACACCAGCTGGTTTGAGCTGCTCTCCTCTGAGCTGATCTGCTTTCCAGTTGTAATTAAGATATGTTCCTTGTAAACAGAAATTACTTACTTAAAATTTCCTTTGCATTTTGTAGTCTCAGCCATTGTAGGTTATCACACCAGAGTTAACCATTTTTCTTAGAGTGAGCTTACCACTAGAAGAGAACTAAACTCAGTGGTCCTTCAAAAAAATTCAAGCCCTCCCCTAGTTAAGATGATGACTGGAAATCTGTCAGCTGAGAAGTAAATTTCTGCCTGGACAGGAGGACCTGACATTTTACTGCATTTTGGAAAAGAAGCAATGTTATAATTAAGGCCTTTTTATAGAGTCATCAAAGGACCTCCACATGTCCAAGGGATGTTCTGCTTGTAGCATCAAAAGACAGAACGTAACCTTGGAATATGCTGCCTTCTATTAAAGACAAAGACCTGCAAGTTTTGGAGAAAGCTATGGATATGTCTTGTCTCCTAATTTAATATACACATAGGCATTTAGTGAATATTTCTTGACTAAGTAAGTTACTGATTGAATTTAGGATTAAAATTCTCTGATATTAAAGAGATTTATGAGGGCATGTTTTTCATTATGGTAGTTTTCTATAATCTATTGTATCATTAGACCTCCTCAAGAACCAATTCCTTTGTTATTGGTATGTTTTTCTTTTTTGTCCGTGTAAACGGTTTCTTAGCCTTTTTGTTGAAGGATGTCGAGTGGTATTCAAACTTTGTCTGCATCAGAATCACCTGGCAGGCATGTTTAAAACATCACTAGGCCCCACCCCTAGAATTTCTAACATCTGGGATGGGACCCAAGAATTTGCATTTCCAGATGATACTGAGGTTGACTGTCTAATAAAAGATACTGGGGAAGGAAAAGTAAAACTCATCAATTCCGTAAAGAAATGGTTCATTCAGTCCATTCATACGCACTGATGCTTGCACTTCCAGCTTCTCTGCTGGCGCCTCACTGTGGAAACCCGTTGTTTTCTATCGCAGTAAGCGCCACCACACCTGTCTAGTCCAGAAGCCGTAAATCTGGGGTCTTCCTCTCCCTCTGTGTATCTTTCACCTGATCGTCTCTTAGATCCCTCTTAGACCCGTCTGCCTCTTCCCATCCCTCGCCTCTCTGCCTTCTTTCCGTTTCCCTTTGCATGTTCCTCCAGTCAAACTCCTATGTAGCCCGAGCCCTCTTCCAAAGCACAGACCACATTCTTTCAGGTTGGCCTTCAGTGTCTTCCTGTCGTTCTTAGGATAAAGACCTGTGCTGCTGAGGTTTCCCTTCCCTAAACTTGCCCCTTTCCTGTTTCATCCTAATTAATTCTTGCTCTTTCTTCAAATCTCAGCTCAAATCTCTCTTGCATGCTCTTCCCCCGCCCCCTAGTTAGAGTCCTCTGTGCTTTTCTTCTGTAGTACACTTTGTAGTTCTGTATTGTTGTTGTTATTTGGTTAGTTCCTGTGTGTTCCACTAGATTGCAAACTCCCTGAGGGCAGACGCTGAGTCTTTTTCATTCCTACTTCTGACTCCAGTTCCTACCATGATGTCTGGCATGTGCTAGTTACTCAAAAGTAGACGTTAAGTGGGTGATGAATTGAATGTTTGGACAGATGGGTAGGAAGGAGGACAGTAGGAAGGGTTTTTATCACATACCCATTCCTGCCTCCTTTCAATCCCAGAGGAAATGTCCTTCATCCAGCAAAGCCCAGCCCAGACGTTCCTGCCCATCTCTTCTATGAAAACCCCCTTGAGGTCCTTGCCCCAGTCTGTTGTTCTCTTTGACCTTCAGTATTCCTAATGAAACCTTTGCACTGTGGTATTACAGTTTGTTTGCATGCTTTCTCCTGCAAGCTCTCCCCAGGCAGCACTGTTCATCTTTCGTGTGGGGCCACTGGGACCGGGCAGAGCACCTAGGACTGTAGGCATCAGTGCATATGAACGGGTGAATGGCTTTTTCAGTTCTCAGCCTTCACAGAAACTTCTGTGACAATGTAGGTTAAAAAAAAAAAAAGCTGGTAAACAATTGAATAGTTTTGTGTTTCTTTCCCTCCAGTCTTTTTTTAGACAGACACTTATAAATCTCTTCCCTGGAGTTTTGTTCCTGCAGGGAGTGAGTCACAGGGCCATGAGTAAGCAGTCCCTAACTGTTCGTTCAGGAACAGCCATCCTTAGTTTGTTACTCACACTATACTTATGTCTAGATATACCTCATGAACCTCTTTTTTTTTTTTTTTGTATTAAAATTATATGTATAAGCAAATGAAAGGCAAGGCAAAATCTTACACTGTCCACCACTGGACTCTCTCAGCTATGTTCATAATGTTTTATATGCATTGAGAAAAAGGACTAGAAGCTATATTCCAAATATGGTTATACCTGGGTGGTGAGATTGTTGGTTATTTTTATTTTCTTCTCTATGCTTTTCTATTTTTTAAAAATTTTTACAATGTTTGACTTTTGTGTTCAGAAAAAAATGTTTTTCAAATACTTTAGTATATTTGAATAACTATAGTAATGGAAGATGCATTATTTACTTAGATCAGAGGTTGGCAAGCTTTTTCTGTGAAAGGTCTGATGGTGAGTCTTTAGGTCTTGCCTTCCATGTGGTCTCAATCACGTCATCAGAGTAGGGTTGGAGCCACAGACGGTGGGCGCACCAGTGAGCGTGGCAGTGTTCCAACAGCACCTTGTTGGTGGACATTGAAACTGGAATTTCATATCATTTTCTCATATTATTAATTTTTTTCAGCCATTTTGGGCTGGCCTGTGGCTCACTTGGGAGAGTGCGGTGCTGATAACACCAAGTCAAGGGTTAAGATCCCCTTACCGGTCATCTTTTTAAAAAATAAATAAATAAAGTAAATAAAAATATGAAAACTGTTCTTAGTTCACAGGCTATATGACAATAGGCAGCAAGTTGGATTTGGCCCGCAAGCTGTAGGCCCTGCCTTCAATGATTATTTTCCCGAAAGTGTGTTTCTAAGATGTAGTCGCTGACACAGTGATTATCTCAAAATAATATCTCTATCTTAAGTACTAGTGCTGTCGATTTTTTTTTTGCAATTATCTTTAGCATTTTCTTTCTCTAAAGAGAAAAAAAGATTTTTTTTTTTCCCCTCTCCAAAATAAATAGTGAACAAGCTTTTCTGGTAGAGGGAACACTTCTGCCATTTCAGAAATGTAGGTGACTTTTGCCTGCTTGCTTCATTCTGGTGATGGAAATACACCACTGAGTATAGTAAATGGCATCATGGACATGTAAGAAAAGAAAGAGAAGAATTTCCTTTTTTGAGTCGTTTAATTCTGAAACCATGTGGCAGTGAGTTTTGTTTCCTTAGTAATAAATGTGTGCAACACTTAGATTCTAGCCATCCTTAGACTTTTGGCAAACACTATATGAGTATAGCCACGTGGCCCTAAAAGAAAGTCACAGCTGCTGGTGATAGCAGGAGATGTGTTACCGATTGCAGTGTGCCCGATCGTAGTACTGGCACCTCTCTGTTCAGAGGTAGAGACAGAGCTGCCCCTGTGTCTGCAGCTGTGTGTGTCTTCCTTCAGACACACCACAGTTTCTTTTGATTTAAGTAAACGACTTAGGGCTTTTTCTTTTGATTTTAACCATTTAACTGTATACATGAAATATGGAAATGAAACACTCAAAGTTAGATTTGGGGAATTTCTGTTTGTTTAATAGGTTTAGGGAAGTGCTTTCCAAAGCACAGGGTCTACAGACGACCTGCTTCCAAACCTTCTCGGTTGTTAAGATGAAGATTTACAGACACCCATACCTGTTAAATCAGAATTTCTTCACATAGATTCCAGCAAAGTGCATTTTTACAGTCTCTACAGCTGACTGTTTTGCACATGAACGTTCCAAAACCATTGGTTGAGGGGAGCAAAAGAGAGCAAACTAAAAGGGGTAGATTGATGATGTTCCAACCAGTGCTCCATCGTGGCTGCATCTATCTCAGTACATTTGAAACATGTTCTGAAAAGCATTCTCAACTATAGAGGGTACAGCCTGGGTGAAACAAAAAAGCCCCTAGTTTCCCTCAAAACTTAGCCATTAAAATAAAGACGAAGAATGCTTTCAATGAAATACACATATGCCTGTCAGTTAGGTTTTACTTTGTTTTGTTTTTAAACTAGCAGGCTCTGTTTATATTTACTTTCTAGCTCCTTTGTGCTTTAAAGTCCCAAGTTTATCAGGAAGGGAAGAGATTTGCTTCCTTTAACTGTGTTCTACAAGAAGCATATTATGACTTGCTGCTGCAAAGAATAATGGTAAATGGACTGTTGTTTTTTTCACTAGGGGGGACACCCAGTTTGAAAATACTGTGGCTGAGCCAAGAGCCAGGAATACAAGCCCGGCGTTTGGACACACTCCTAGCCTGCTTCAACCTTTCCTCCTCCAAAGAAGAACTGCAAGCCGTGGAGAACCCATTTAAAGCTTTGTGCTGCCTCTTGATCTACCTCTTTGTCCAGGTAGTGTTGAGCTCCTTGTTCCAGTCACTGCGATCTGCTATTTACTGCTGGCCTCACCGTTCGAGAGATGCAGGCTGTGGGATGTTGCCGTGGGCTGGTCGCCTGAGCATCGTTTTCCTATGTCTGTTCCATGGAACATTTAGTCCTTTGAGATGCTCTAGAAGTAGAAAAGGTTCTGTGCTCTCTCAGGCTTAGAGACCGTGATGCACATAAGAGTACTGGTGGCTCAGGAATCTTTCAGGTGAAGGAAACCGCTTTGCTTTGCTTAAACTTTCTCATGCTTTTTGTGCCTGCTGATTTTTGGGGTGTTGTCCGGGTAGCTGTTCCTGGGTTAGTGCAGTGTGAGAAGGGACTTGGCTGCAGTCTAGGCTTCTTCCTCAGTGGCTCTGTGCCTCTGGGCAAATCGCTTCAGCTTTCCTGAGTGAAGTCCACTCCTTCATCCAGCAGTCGTTGACTGAGCTCTTGCCTCTGTCTGTCTGAAAGTGAGATAATAGTAACAGCTTCCTCCCAGGGTTACTGGGGCAGTCACATTCTAGAAAATATGAAAAGCGTTTTGCAGAAGTGCCCCAATAAGGTGCTTGCGGGTATCGTCGTCATCACCACTGTTGTCCTCCTAACCTGCTAACTTAGTGTGCTGTAGACCATAGGCCATGGTTAGGAATTGCAGCACTTAGTGTATGTGTGAAATCGTAAAGGCCAATTAAAAGATTTCCCTCTGTTGTCCTCCTAACCTGCTAACTTAGTGTGCTGTAGACCATAGGCCATAGTTAGGAATTGCAGCACTTAGTGTATGTGTGAAATCGTAAAGGCCAATTAAAAGATTTCCCTTTTTAATAGTTTTCTACATACATGATAACATTTGGACACCTTAAAGAGGGGCTGGAGATACCTCCATCTTCCAGCCCCTCTTTCTTTGCACACCTCCTCCCTGCCTCTCTTCCCCGCTCTGTTAATTTAAGATGATTTTTGTCTCACTGTTGACAAAGTGTCTGTCTCTTCAGCCCATTGACTCTTTCTCTTGAGCTCTCTTGGCCTCTCAGGCCACTTTGTCAGCTCTTCTGATCTCCCTATGTGATGAGTCTACTTGTAATAACCATTAAATTTTCATTTGCCTGGAATAGAGTTACGTAATTCTGTTTTTCAGACCTGAATTTACATTATGAAATATCGATTGTCTTTAAGAAATTTATTCTTATTATAGAATTATGTCCCAAGGGAAGCTTATGCTGGTTTTTCCTTTCTAAATGTCATCTTGGGCCTGCCCAGTCTAGCTAACTCTACATTTTATATTTTGTGAAAATGTGGCATGGCTAAATAGCTCTTAGAGATTTTATTGTTTCATGATTGGTTTAAATGTATCAAATAAGTTTAATTTTTGCATTGCTATTTTGAGTAGAATCCTTCATTATTTGCACGAGAGTTATTAGCAAAGTATAAACTAATATAGGATGGTAGGAATTAGTTAATATTTAAATGTAAAAACACATTTCTTTTGATATTAAATATGCATGCATATAATATCAGTTAATATTTTCTGTGCATTGTTCATTAGTCTACAGGTGCCTAGGGTTGAAGTTGAGACATAGTGTGGATTGGGAATTGATGGATAGCCAATATGCAGTTTCCTCACCCATAAAAAAAGTGTTTTGTCCTCAGTCCTGTATGTGTGCGGCCACAGGAATGCCGTTGCATCAGTACTCCTGGGACACACACGTCGAATTGTTTTTTCCAGCAGTAGAGATGGGTCGTTGAGCCTGTTTGTGGTCATTCAACACAGCTCTACTCTCTCATTAATTGTGCAGGTGATTGTCAGTTATTAAAATCCACTTCAACCAGAGAAAGTCCAGAATCTTAGAATACTAGCTTTACATCCCTGTATGTATAAACCCGAAGCAAAACCAGCATCAGGAGGAGAATTTTTACCTTTTTCCTGTTAACAATGACCTTTTACATAAAGTCTCTTCAGCATAAGTTATCACAAGTAGACTTGGTGGCTTGGCTTTAAAGGAGATGTTTAAATTGGAACCTTTTAAAACTAGAAAATAACAAATGGAGCAGTCAATGGTATTCCTTAGATTAAGAAGGTACTGTATTTTCATTCACAGGGATAATTATTCTCTTAGACTTAGTGAGGCTAAAAAAAATAAATTATAAAAATATCATAGTTTTATATAGTTAAACCTAAATTAGGTGTTTCAGTGTGCAGTATGGATAAAATTGAATACTATTCAGTGCATGGAAACTGCAGAGAAAGTAAACACACTAGTTTGGTCTGACCTCCAAGTTAACAACAATAACAAAAGATTTTTTAAAGACTTAGCTGGGAGAATCCTCTGAAAGGGTGAGTTTGCATCGTAGAAATGGTGCTTATTTTATGTAATGTAAAATAGAGCAAATGCTTTATGATAATACACGCCTTGTAAGTGTGACAGTTATATCCATGGCGTGCAATTCTAAAAAGATTGGATATTACTAAGGATCTTTGGCATCCTCTAATATGTTTTAAATTTAACTATAAAAATGGTGGTAGAGTGTGAAATTGGTTAACTATGAAAAAAGATGACATTAAATAGTTACTCTTTTCTCATAGGTTGGTATTTTAAGATCAGTGTTCTTCAAGAGTTACTGACAGCAGGAAGAATTACGTACCAACGCAGCTCCGTCTGTTCAGAGAGATGGGGGTCACACTTGGTCCTGCTTCTAAGACTGGGATCTTTTCTTTTGTTCATGAGTTCTATACATTTGTAGATTTTCTCCCCCCTGACATAATTAGGATTGCTGTCATTGATACAAAGATAACACCTCCTTTGGAATAAAAATGGGATAGGATAGTGACAGAGAATGTCACCGGATCTTAGCAGCAGCCACTATCTTCCACCTGGGCGGAGGTGACACCTGCCAGAAGTACTTGATGCGATGCCTTTCATGGTCCCTATGGACCAGTCTTTCTTTTTTTTTTATTTTTATTTATTTATATTTTTTTTTACCTTTTTGTCTTTTTTACTGACCGGTAACGGGATCGCAACCCTCGATGTCGCGCCCGTACCGGGGACCGGCAACGGGATCGCAACCCTCAGTGTTGTGCCTGCACTGCGCTCAGCCAGTGAGCGGGAACCGGTCTCCACATGGGATCCGAACCCTCAGCGGGAGCGTTGCCGCATTCCCAAGCGGCGCACTCTCCAGTGCGCCACCGGGCCGGCCCAGTCTTTCTGATTTGTGTGTGGTGGGTCAATTTATGGGGAGTAGGCATATTACCCAGGAAAAATCAGTGGGATTGTTACTGACGGGTTTGTTGTTGTTTTCCTGGTTCTTTGTCCTCAAGCCTTTGCTTGCCACAGAATGCACTCCTCTGTGAAAAGAAGTTCTGTATTCCTGTAATGACAGTAAGTATCTGGGAGGCAGAACTGGTGGCTGAGCGAGGAACGTTGTGGCCTCGTGACCAGGTGAGGCAGTGGAGGGCAGTGGAGCAGAGCTCACTGTCGGTGAGTCTCACTGCCCGTCCTTTTTGCTCTTCGGTCCTCTTCAGCTTCATAATTGACTTGACACCCAGCTACTCCCATTCTGTTTCTTCCTTTTTCTGGCTTCTCTGTCTCTCCTTGTTTCTCTCACACTTTCTTGTTGGACCTTGATTCCGGAGAGGATTGGATAGGACTCAGATGGGGGTCTTGCCTTACTCTAACCTGGAATCTGAAGACACAGGTTTCCTCTGGGCTCATTGAAGGTGGTTATTTGCCCCAGCTCTCGGCTTAGCTATGGATGCTCCCTGTCCGGAAGCCCCAGAATGGTCTGCTCTGTGCAATTTCTGCCAGAAACAGTCATGTGTATTGCTCTAAAACTCAGACGTAGATGTCACCTCATGATTCCTCCAGACATTCTGGAGCTTTCTGCCTTGCTGGCGAGTAACCTTTCTAGAAGTCCAGGTTCCCTTGTGTAGTGTGGCCTGCGAGTTGTGTGCACAGCCGAGGACACTGTGGAGAGAGCTTTACAGCCAGGGGCTGTGGGCAGTAGAGGAGAGGCTGTGCTTTCCCCACCCGCATGTCGTCTGTTGCCCCAAGGTCTGATGGACTACACGGGTGTGCATTTGTACCTGTGTGCATGTGCCTGTGAGTGCACCTGTGTGTGTGCACACATGTGCCTGTGTGTGTACTTGTGCGTGTGTCTGTGTGGATGTGTGTGCCTATGCCTGTGTGTGCATATGCCTGTGAGTGCGCCTGTGCATGCCTGTGAGGGCACTTGTGTGTGCCTGTGCGTGCCTATGCCTGTGTGTACATATGCCTGTGAGTGCGCCTGTGCGTGCCTGTGTGTGCATATGCCTGTGGGTGCACTTGTGTGTGCCTGTGTGCATGTGCCTGTGAGTGGACCTGTGTGTACCTGTGAGTGCACCTGTGCCTGTGTTTGTGTGTACCTGCATACTTATTCCTATTTGTGCATGAGCCTTTGTGTGCACATGCCTGTGAGTGCACCTGTGCATGTGCCTCTGCACGTATGTATGTACCTGTGTGCATGTGTGTGCTTGTGCATGTGTGTGCCTGTGCCAGTGAGTGCACCTGTGTGTAGACACGTGTGTATGCCTGTTTGTGTGTGCACACGTTTGCACCAGTATGCACCTGTGTTTGTGCGCACCTGTGTTTAGTAGTTGAGCTCAGTTAACAAGAAACGTTGATTTTTGTTTGTTTTTCCTGTAGCCTAATGCTGGCTTTCTCTTTCTGTCCTTGTCAGGTGGACACTCTTTGCCTGGAGGATTTGCATGCATTTATTGCTCAAGCCTTGTGCCTCCAAGGAAAATCAACTGCACAGCTCGTAAACTTACAGGTACAGACATGACTGATTGATTGTCACAATCCTGAAGACACCCATACAGTGATCACAGGGTCAGCATTCTTTCCAACCGTTTTTTTCCCATTATAGTTGGTATTTCACAGAAAAGATCAGGAAGGCATATTTAGTCAAGATCTTTTCATGATGTGGTGGTTTGTCTTCATTTCTTAGCTCCAAGATGAGCAGCTGATTCAGATGCTAACAAGCGCTGCCTCATTTCCAGTTTTGAGAAAAATGTAGTTCTCTATGTCGTTTTGAAGAGAATAGTTTATTTGATCCTATATAAACCATATTAACTTCTGGAAAAGAGCACTTTCTTCTGGTGTTGGCAGCTGTGGCCTGTGCCCGTCCTGCGCTGCCTGGCTGTGCACCACTGAGGGCGGGTGCTGGCCGCACCTCCCTGGCCTCCTCTCCCAGCACAGTGCTCACAGCACGTGTTCAGTGAAGACTGTTGCACATGAGGGCACCTCAGCTGGGAGATCTGTATCCACTGTTGGTTTTAGTCAAACTTTGCAAGAGTGTTTTTTCTCTAATTTCACGGAAATGGCCTAGTTACAGCTAAACTCCGTAACTCTTCTCTGTGGCTGCTTCCTTTTAGGTCTGTCTCACAGGTATTTATTGTTGGAAGATCCCAACGTCAGGTCAGTTGTTGATGGATCCTTGAGGCTTTGCTTTATACGTGCCATTTGATAATGATAATTAGTTTTATCCATAGTTTCTATTTTATCGTGTTAGTTTTTACTTGTCTTTCTAGGGAAAAAAACTAATGCATTTCGTTTATAAATGACCTTTTTTTTTTTTTTTGTCTTTTTTTGTGACCGGCAACGGATCGCAACCCTCAGTGTTGCGCCCGTACCGGACCGGGACCGGCAATGGGATCGCAACCCTCGGTGTTGCACCCGCACCTCGCTCAGCCAGTGAGCGGCCGGTCTGTATGTGGGATCCAAACCCTTGGCGGGAGCGCAGCCATGCTCCCAAGCAGCGCACTGTAGCAGTGCGCCACCGGGCCGGCCCTAAGCTA
>NW_007729810.1:71258-72760 GCF_000696425.1 Galeopterus variegatus | reverse complement strand
GTTTATAAATGACCTTTTTTTTTTTTTTTTTTTTGTGTTTGTTTTTACTTGTCTTTCTAGGGAAAAAAACTAATGCATTTCGTTTATAAATGACCTTTTTTTTTTTTTTTTTTTTTTTTTTTTTTTGGGGAAAAAAAAAATAATTTTTTTTTTTTAAAAATCTTTTTTTTTTTTTTTTTTTGTCTTTTTTTGTGACCGGCAACGGATCGCAACCCTCAGTGTTGCGCCCGTACCGGACCGGGACCGGCAATGGGATCGCAACCCTCGGTGTTGCACCCGCACCTCGCTCAGCCAGTGAGCGGCCAGTCTGTATGTGGGATCCGAACCCTCGGCGGGAGCGCCGCTGCGCTTCCCAAGCAGCGCACTGTAGCAGTGCACCACCAGGCTGCCCCTATAAATGACCTTTTAATCTAACCTCAGAACTCTTCCATAAGTTACTCTAAGTTTAATTCATAAACTTATTCTCATAGCAGTTCAATTAAATGAACAATGCCAGATTTTTTCTTTCGTATTAGAAATTTCATCACATCATTTTCAAAAAAGCTATTTTTAAGTGTTTTTTTTTTTCTCTGTTAAGCAAAACAGAATTTTAAAATGCGAACTTTGAGTTCTCAGGAGATTCATACTAATTCTTAACACTAGGCTGCAGCCACAGCCTCATGACCGCCCTCCCAGGCCTGCTCGTACCTCCTATTGGCTGCTGGTTCCCTTCACAGCTGCTGAGCTGCTTTGTCATAGCCAGGGACCCCTCACCTGCTCTCCTCTTCCCCATCAATAAAATCAAACAACTAGGCAGGAGCAGCAAGCAGCTTTGAGGTCCCGTCATCTGTCCTTCATTGCACAGATGAGGAGACTAAAGCTCCTGAGGGGCATATGCAGCAGAATCGCTGGAGTTTGGGAGTTGCCAGTCGGGGGTGATTCTGGGTCTGTCACTCACGCGCTGGACGGTCTTGAACAAGTGTTGAAGATCATATGGCAGGTAACTGAGCTTCTCTGAGCCTCGGTTCCTCTCGTCTGTGAAATGAAGAAGTCAGTATTAGACACGGCCAACATATGATGTTCTTTGTTTTTGGAGGTATCAGTGTGCGCAGTCCCACTCCTACACCCCACAGACTTGGCCACACTCACTGCCTTGTCATTGGCAGAACCGAGGGAACCCAGTCCAGCGTCCCTGCCACTCTTCCTTTTCCTTGGGAAAGATGTTGTTAATTAAGAGTAAAGATGTCGTAGGTAAAGTTCACTTTACAAGTACTCCCCCAAGCACAGCCCGTCGTGCAGAGGCCGTTTCTTAGCCTTCTGTTCACTGGCTGTGGTATATACAAACGTAGCAGAGATTTTTCCTGTTCTAGTTTTTTTCCATCAAAAATGGGGCCTGTGCCAGCTGTTATTAATCATTGCTTCCTACTGAGAACTCTTAAGTGGGCATTTGTACTCCCTGTGATCCCAAGGTCACTTAGGAAAGTGCTCCAGCAAGGATGGAGGTTTTTCTTTTTTTTTTTTTG
>NW_007729810.1:68683-70421 GCF_000696425.1 Galeopterus variegatus | reverse complement strand
GCGGCGCACTATCCAGTGCGCCACCGGGCCGGCCCAAGGATGGAGGTTTTTCTGACAAGCCACTGTCCACCATGCACCCAGGATTGTCTTTGACTCCTTAGTAGGGAGGGCTCCTCCTCAGCCCTGCTTGGCTCCCTACCCTGAGAGATGGAGGTGGGAGTGCGGAGAGGTGGGGAGGGTCAGGTCCAGGCGCAGCCTCCTTGCAGCTTGTGACTTGGTTCTGATGGCTGAGTGCGTTGCAGCTGGAGTCACCTGAGACTGGTGTCGGTCATGAGCTAATTGAACCTCCAGGTGTGTGGCCCATGTCCCACTGACTGTTGCTCACAGGGAGTTTTTTAAATGCTTGTTAATTGTCCAACATTACTTTCTTATTCCAGCAGCTCATATATAGCTTTAAAATTATGTACATATTTACATATTTAATAAAAATCCAGGTGATTGGATTATGTGAAGGTATGTATTACATATTTATATATATATGCCCACATTCATTTATATGCATAGAAATTTGCTGTCTGTGAAATCAAGGAACATATGAACCCTTTACCTGCTGTAATTATGTAAATAAAGAAAAGAAGAAGGAAGGCCGTGTTACTTACACTTGAGGAAAAACAAAACATAGCTCTCTTTCGTAAAGTACAAAAGGCACTTACACGGTGATGGGGCCACTGCTTCCCTGGCTCTGCAGATGGTCAAGAGGAGCCAGCCCTAACTCACACGAGTGGCGGCAGTGGTCATGTCCGGTTGTGGTTCTGTCCTCTCTGAATGCAAACTGTGCATTTGCTTGCCTTCCTGTTCATGCTAATTGCTGTCTTGTGAGCTTTCAGCTTATAGTTCTAGAGCACAGGCCTGTTTATTGTACTTTAAATAAGACACATGATCCTTGATACATAGTTTGTACAGCCCATGTGAAAATATGCACACATATTAATATATATAGGATTTAAAAATCTCTTTATAGTAAGGGAGTAAAGTAAATTATGCAGTAGACCGTATTATACAGCAAATAAGTAACTTGTGAAGTCTATTTAAATAGCTTTAAGTGGGAAGGGTAGAGTGTCATGTGTGGATGGTTTAAGACAAGTTGCCTAGGGCAGAGGGATAACCACAAACCCTGGTGCCCTCACTGGTCTCTGTTTTATTTATGTCATGAGGTATGCATTCCTGTGGACACTCGGGTCTACTGATTACTTTCCCAAACTGGAATGTGGCAAGAGGAGGCTGGACCTGGTTCAGGATTCCACCTGTACTCAGTAGCTTCTGACTTGGGCATACCTCATGCTGTCTAGGAATGTAAAATGGGGTAGAATATCTACCTTGCTCACTCCTCGGTATTTTATGAGAACCTGACATGCCCAGGGTATTTTGTAAACTCCGCTATACTGTGATCTATGTGGAAATATTATGACATTATTTCATTATTCTGTCACTAAGCCAAATAGAGGGCACACCTCTCTGCTCATATGGAGCCAGGCTGGGTCTGCACTCAAACAGTATGCCCTCAAAAGTGTTTTTGCTCCTGCCCCAGTGTGCTGTGGTAATTTTAAATGTGCTCATGCCTTCTTTTGGGGGGAACAGCCAAAGAAATTCCTTTAGCTTCCTTGCACATGTTTCTCTCTGCTGTGGGTCCCTAGAAGGGACACAGCCATCCTCCCCTGCCCCTGCTGGGTCTGTCCAGCCTTCTTCCAGGCAGAAGGCTCCCCACTGCCAGGAAGCCCCAGACTCACCTCTTCCTCAC
>NW_007729810.1:65865-68182 GCF_000696425.1 Galeopterus variegatus | reverse complement strand
GCCTTCTTCCAGGCAGAAGGCTCCCCACTGCCAGGAAGCCCCAGACTCACCTCTTCCTCACTGAGAGCTCAGCCACCCCAGAGGAGTGGACTTGGGGAGATTCCAGTCCCCATTTCTAGTACCTTCTAACTGTTCGTTAGGAAGTTCTTGGTCATGTTTTGGTTGGAGAATTAAAAGGAAAAGAGATATGAGTTGCTGAAAATGGAAAATTCTGTTATAAAATTCAAGACATGCCACATTAGAGAATGATCTGTTGTAAGCATTGTATTTCATGCTGTGAGGGCTTTCAGTGTCCCAGGCACATGACTGTTGGGGTGCTAGCCATTTTCACTGATGTTTATGGATGCATGTAGGAATCTGTTCTTTGTGTGCACAGACAGCAGGAGAATAGTGTGTGTGCTATTTCTGTTGAACTCCTAGAACAGGATGAATAATTATTGTCCATGATAGCAGCAGCTTTTAGTTGAAGCGTTCTAGAGAGGCATCAGACAAGGCCTGAAGTCCAAGTTTTTACCTTAATGCAATCCTGTGAATTCTGAGTCCCCAGTTACCCAGCTGACAGCTGTGCTGTGACAGTTGTGCACACCAGATGAACATGGTATTCTCACAGTGAGATTACATCAAGAAAGCACTTGTTAAACATGATCTTTTTGTTATTTTCTTTCTGAGATTTCTATATGTGACTTAAAAGATCCATCTTTTAACCTCCAGCTTCATAAACTCCTTATGTGGAATGTACATTTTATATTTTTGTGCTTTAATAATTGAAGTTGTAAAGATTCCAGGAATAATTTGGAAGATCACCTAAAATGAGCCGTCTTTACCGTTCACTAGACTAAGACCTCTTTGAAGGAAGGGACAGTGTTGTCACTCCTCTCTACTTCCTGTCAGCACTCAGGAAATTGATAAAAGCACACACCAGTGTCTGCTGGGGTGGGCAGGGTGCATCTGATTCAGCAAAGCAGTTGTGCAGAGACAAAGCCAGGTGCCAGCGGCACCCACCTTTGCTATGCTCCCACTGATGCTTCTCTGTGGGTTCCCAGCAGCACCAGTCTGAAGAGCTGATTGTGGAACTTGTGACTGGCCTGGGGACTAGGGGATGCCAGTGGGCCCTGCAGAGGCTGGTCTTGCACAAACACAGGTGCAGGAGCACCGTCCTCCTCCTCAGGATCTTCCTCTTGGGTAACTGCTGCATGGGATGCTGCGAGCTTGTAGACTGATGGTCAGACCTGTAGTTGGTGAAGGCAAAAGCCCTTTGCACTTGTGGGCACAGATGACTAGAATGATTTGGGACTCACTCGACTGGCTCCTGGACTGAAAAGCTAAGCCAACGCTTTGGAGTCTGTAGCCTTAGAATGAGGGAGGAAGGGGTGGGGCAGAGTGTGAAGAAGTGGCAGGCAGAAGGGAGTGTCCTATGCCTGTGGCATCAGGCCGCCCACCACACCACCTCCTGTGGCTCCCGTTTAGTGCCATGCCCATGTTGGAGTGAACACATGTGTTCTATGTGCATAAACCTCCGTACACTTTGAGACCATTTGGGTTTTCTGAGACCAAAGTGTTATAAAGCAAACCTAATGGGAGACTTATATCTGAAGCATCACATCTGAACGTGAAGGACAGGGATTTAGGCAGGACGTGGGAATTTCTCAAGATGGTAGGCAGAAGAAAGTCTGTGTCCCTCTACTTCTCTGTCTCCAGCTTTCCCTCCTACTTTATCCGGACTGTCATCTATGGCCTATGCCATGCATTCTTGGTTTTTAAAACTAAAGCCAGGTCTTGCACTTCTGCCTTTGGTTTTGTCCCTGTTCTCAAATAACATCCATCTGAAAAGAAGTTGTGAGGAGTGTTTTCAGTGATAGCAGGTGCAAGTTCACAAACCCAAGGAGGAAAGAATTGCTGAGGAAAAAGGCCCTGATAGTCTTCGTTCATGAAACAGATCCCTCCTAGGAAGGAACTCGAGGCAGAGTGGAGCAGAGTGGGGTAAGGACGAGAGAGAGGGCAAGGCCGGCCCCACGACCTGCGAGGCAGCCTGGGCCCTTCCTCCAGCAGCTGGAATTGGGGAGGGAAAACACGCATGCTGTTTTGAGCCTACCAGAATTGCAAAAGCTGGACCATTTCGTACTTTAAAATGTTTACCTGTCATAACTATTGCATGGAATGATTTGGGGCAGACTTAGCAGTTGTTGGTAAAATAACTATGCTCAGAGGTAAAGTGGTTGATGACTGAATGAAAGGTCTGTTTATAGAGGGTACAGGAAGCCCCTTGGTATGGTAATGGCAATGCTCTGTATCCTCACCGCCAAGGAAAACGCTTAGG
>NW_007729810.1:64045-65300 GCF_000696425.1 Galeopterus variegatus | reverse complement strand
AGGGTACAGGAAGCCCCTTGGTATGGTAATGGCAATGCTCTGTATCCTCACCGCCAAGGAAAACGCTTAGGGCCTAAATTGATTAAGGAAAAATAAATTAATAAGCAAAATAGAGACTCAGTGACATGCTAGCACTCAAAGGCTGTCCAGACTTTGAAGATATAATAAAATTTTCTCTGCAGTGCTAGGAAGCAGCACTGAATCGCTGTTACTGGGAATCAGGTTTTGCTCTCTGAAGGCTAAAAGGGAAGCGGAGCTCTCCTCCCATACAAACTTGTGAGATGAGATCTTGGATACGTGGGGAGCTGAGAGGTGGGAATCACAGGTGGCTAAAGCTGGTTATGTTCTGGCCGGCTTCCTTGCCAGAGTTTCCACTTGCTCATAAGAAAGAGTTGTGTGTTTTTAATATGGACTTGAAAGGGGTGATTGAGAAAGGGAAGGAAACGTGGGCACGGGTAGGCAGGCTGGTCTACTTAGCTGGGACCCATGCTCTGAGTGGCAGGTGCTGGGTGGGCCTGGTGGGGGTGTGGGGAGGGGCTTCAGGTAAGTGCACCTTCCTGGGGTGCTCTTGGCTGTGGGCCTCTGTCAGGAGAGCTCAGGGAACCAACATGCTGGGGCTTCCACACGAGGTGGCCTCAGGCCAGGATTGGGGCTCTGGTGGATGGACGGGGTTGTGCCAAGCTAGCCAGGGTACAGAGCTTGCTAGGAGTGAAAGACGGGTAAGGAGTGTCTTCTCATTGCAAGCTGTTGAAAAACATTTTGCCTTTTACCAAGAAATGGGAAATTTGTCAAAATAAGTGGCTAAAATGAACAGTACGGTGCCCCTTCACCTCCTTTTTAGTCCTGTTGATGAGGGTTTGGGTCAGGACACGGGTCATGCAGGCATGGTCACTCCGCTGCCTGGCCGCAGTAAGCTCCAGTCATGTTTAGGTGGCTGTGCCTTCTCACATGCCCCCGTTCACGTTCAGGACTTCAGTGAGAAAAATGCAGTGAGATGTGCCCATCCCAACTGAGTTCACTATCTGGTCCTTTTCATCTTACCAATGTAATTTTATAAACCTGGAATAAATCACTTTTAAGCTTGTTTTAAATTTTGACAGTTGTGACTTTAAACAGAATTTTTTCCTTTCAGGTTATAGAGAAGCTGTAAAACTCACCAATAGAAATTTAAAATAAAATAATTCTGTGCCATCGATTATCCAAATCATATTTTTATCATGCTGCAAATCAAAGTTAATGAAACTTTAAATGATAG
>NW_007729810.1:51276-63557 GCF_000696425.1 Galeopterus variegatus | reverse complement strand
GAATAAATCACTTTTAAGCTTGTTTTAAATTTTGACAGTTGTGACTTTAAACAGAATTTTTTCCTTTCAGGTTATAGAGAAGCTGTAAAACTCACCAATAGAAATTTAAAATAAAATAATTCTGTGCCATCAATTATCCAAATCATATTTTTATCATGCTGCAAATCAAAGTTAATGAAACTTTAAATGATAGTCTTGTGGAAGGCTAAAATATGCCACCCCAAAGTACACTTCTTTGGCATATTTTGATGTTTTTTCAGAAAAACTGCAGACACTGAATAGCTCTGAAAAGCTGTCTTTTCGTAAAAGAAATTTACATCTACAAAGGAAATCCACTTTAGTAAACAGCAGATGCAGACAGAGGCTCTCTCCCAGGTCCCCTTACCTGCCCACAGAGGGATCTAGGAGTGATCATACCCACCCAGCCCAGATGGACTTTGTCACAGGCAGCACCTGTTCTACTGACAGCTCCTCCTGGAGGTGGCACTCACTACCCGAGTGATGTCGCCACACAGTGAGGCCGCCTTTATCACCATGTGTTCCCCCCTTACCCTCCCATCACTCACCACCACCTTTGCCAGAAGCCCCAGCCCCTATTCCTTTGTGTAACTCAGGCTGCTATAAAAACTTCAATCATCTGGTTATGTTTGGTGAGACTCTGTGCTTGTGCACATAATAAATACATATGCCTTTTCTCCTTTTAATCTGTCTACTCTCAATCTGTTTCATAGACTTTAATTATCAAACCTTCAGAGAGTGAAGAAAAAGTTCTCTTTGCCCCTACTTGTCTCACTTTGTCAAAAACCTAAACCAGGAGTTGGTAAACCCCAGCCCACCCACCACCTACTTTTTGTAGGGCCCGCGAGCTAAGAATGGTTTTTACATTTTTAAATGGTTAGGAAAAAGTCAAAAGAAGAATATTTCATGACGTGTGAAAATTAAATGAAATGCGAATTTCAGTGTCCAAAATAAAGTTTTATTGGTACACAGCCACCCTTATTCATGTATGTATTGCCTTGGCGCTTTCGCACCACAAACACAGAGTTCAGTGGCTGTGAAAGAAACATATGGCCTACAGGGCCAAAGCATCTACATCTGGCTTTTTACAGAAAAGTGTGCTGACCCAGCAGGTCGGTCACCAGACGGGAGTGGCGTGTCCTTGTCTTCCTGCCGCCCTTCCATGCTGGGTCTGGTGTGAACTACTCATAACGATGCTGGTAATTGCTTCATGAATATAGCAGTTTTAAGAGAAATCATGAGGGCTTCTATAGTTAGTTTTCATGCTGATCCTTTGAGGTAAATGTGTCCTGTCTTATTACTTGCTAGAAGAGTGAAGACGTGAAGGAGAACGTGTCTGGGCCGTGGTTCTGTGCAGGGGCACAAGTGAGGATGCACGTCCCCTGACTCTCGGCTTCAGCCCACCTAACTCTCCTACAATCACACCCCCATCCATGATAAAGCCTGGATTTGGGAGTGTTCAGGGGTCAATGGCATGGCTTATCCACCACTGGGTCCTTTCTATCACCTGTTAGGATGCCTTAGAAATGTCACGTGCTTAATAAGTTTTTAATACTGAAGTTTAATGTTGCCCATTGGTTTGGAACACAGTTGGACCTTAGAGACAATTTAGTCAAGCTCCTCTGTCTTACAGACTAGGGTCTTAGGCTCACATTAACAGAGTGATCTGCTCGAGGCCAAGGTACTAGTGCATATTGGAGCTGATTAAGAAGCCACAGCTCTGAGCTCCACCAGGTACTCTCACCACTTCATATCTTCTGCCCAGACATTCAAGCACCTCTGAGGTGACAAGCAAGCACATTATGTGTAGAAAGCAGATTTAGAAACCTTCCATCAAAAGATCTTTACTCAGTACTGTTCTTGTTGGTGAATCCTCACTTTCCAAATCCAACATTTAAAATTCTGTAGATGGAATCAAAATGCTTTAAGGATATGTTGAGATCAAACCCTTAGAAGGGTGCTTTACTGATTAAATCCCTAAAACAACCACAGAAATACAGGAACATATAAATATTTATTCAGGAGGTATTTAGAAACATGCTTTCATTGTTAGGCACTCAATAAAAATTGGATGAATGAATGAATGACTGGTAGATATCTTAGTTTGGGCTGCCATCACAAAATACCTCAGACTGGGTGGCTGAAACCACAAGCATTATTTCTCAGTTTTGGAGGCTTGAAGTCCAAGATCGAGGCACTGGCAGATCTGGTGTCTGGTGAGGGCTTTCGCTGGTCTGCAGATGGTACCTTCTTGTTGTGTCCCTGAGTGGCAGAGAGCAGAGCAGAGAGCTATCTCTCATGCCACTTCTTATAAGGACACTAGTGCTCCTCATGGGGCTCCACCCTCATGACTTACTCACCTCCCAAAGGCCCCACCTCCAAATACTACCACGTTGGGGATTTAGGCTTCAACATAGGAATTTGGGGGTGGGGAGGGTACAAACATTCAGTCCATAGCATTCTACCCCCTGCCCTCTCAAAGTTTATGTCCTTCTCGTTGGGGATTTAGGCTTCAACATAGGAATTTGGGGGGGGGGGTACAAACATTCAGTCCATAGCATTCTACCCCCTGCCCTCTCAAAGTTTATGTCCTTCTCACATGCGAAATATATTCATTTTAT
The DNA here is from genome assembly GCF_000696425.1 of Galeopterus variegatus. NCBI lineage: Eukaryota > Metazoa > Chordata > Mammalia > Dermoptera > Cynocephalidae > Galeopterus > Galeopterus variegatus. Next base: position 60,918 of record NW_007729810.1, on the reverse strand, counting down.
CCTAGTAGTCCCAAAAGTCTTAACTCACTCTACCATCAACTTTAAAGTCCAAAGTCTCATCTACATATCATCTAAATCAGTTATGGGTGAGACTCAGCCATGGTTTATCCTGAGGCAAAGTTTCTCTGCAGCTGTGAACCTGTGAGGTATAGGACAGATGTTCCCACTCCACAAGGGAGAGATAGGGAACAAGGAAGGAGTGATAAGTCCTGAGCAAGTCCAAAATCTAGCAAGACAAACTTCCCAAGACATGAAGGCTTGAGGATGACCCTCTTCAACTTGATGCTCTGTCTTTGTACTCACTGGGGCAGCAGCCCTGCCTCCACAGCTCTGCCCTGTAGAAGTCTTGTGCCTTTGGCTCTGCCCAGCCCCCCGGCCCCCAGGGCTACACTGGGTGCTGGACCTGCCCTTTGAAATCAAGTTGGAGCAACCCTGCCTGCATCCCGTGTGCTCTGAGCCTGCATGGGAATGTTGGCCCTGATCTCTGCATTACCCTTGGGTAGCATGTGTTCGTAGCCAATTAGCTCTATTGTCCGGCCTTGTAGTGTATGAGAAGTCTGACTGCCATTCGTCATTCTATTGCATTTTCTCTGTTTCTTTTAGTCCCAGCTGGTATTGTTTATGCTGAAATAGTCCCATTTCTATTCCTGGCTTCTGCTGAGATGACTGATTAGGTTCATGGTTCATACCCACACTAAATCTTCTCAAACAGCCACTTGGCCATACCTTTTGGGTTCTCTTTCAAATACATGTTCTCATTTCTTGTAATACGAACAGACTGAGAATTCTCCAAATCTTTATGTATAGGTTCCTTTTTGCTCAACAATTTAATCTTTAATTCATTTCTTTCCTTACATGTTCTCATTTCTTGTAATACGAACAGACTGAGAATTCTACAAATCTTTATGTATAGGTTCCTTTTTGCTCAACAATTTAATCTTTAATTCATTTCTTTCCTCTTGTATTTTGCTGTAAACAGTCAGGAGGAACCAAGCTGCTCCTTCAACACTTTGCTTTAAAATCTTCTCAGCTAACTATCGAATTTCTTTGCTCACAAAGCCTACCTTCCACAAAACACTAGGACATAAACACTGTCCCACCAAGTTCTTTGCCACTTTATAACAAGGACCACCTTTCCTCCATTGTCCAATAACGTGTTCCTCATTTCTATTTTTGACCTCATCATAATTTCCCTTAATGTCCATCTTTCTACCAACATTGTGTTCAAGATTACTTAGGTATTCTCTGAGATGACTGAGGCTTTCTTTACTTCTCTCTTCTGTTCGAGCCTTCACCAGAATCACCTTTAAAAGCCCCTTCACAGCAATATTGTCATTTTCTAGCATGTACCTCAAAATTCTTCTAATCTCTACCCATCACCCAGTTTCAAAGCTGCTTCCACATGTTTATTTTTTACAGCAGCACCCCACTTCTCAGTACCAATTCTGTATGTCTGGTCTTCCATAACAGAAGATAGAAGTTGCTGAGATTAGATGACTTAAACAGCAGAAATTATTTCTCACAGGCCTGGAGGCTTGAAGTCCAAGCAGTGTCTGGTGAGGGTTCTTCCTGGTTTGCAGATGGTGCCTTCTCATTGCATCTTCATATAGCAAAGAGAGAGAGAGCGCGTGAGCAAGAGTGCTCTCCTGTGTCTCTTCATGTGAGAGCACTAATCCTATTCATGAGGGCCCCACCATCATGACCTAAGCACCTCCCAAAGGCCCCACCTCCAAACACTATCACACTGGGGATTTAGGCTTCAACATCACAATTTGGGGAGGACAAATCAGTCCATAACAGTAGAAATAGAATCTGTTGAAAGTTTTATTGGGCTTTTTAAATTGATATGTAAATACAGAAGGTGACTGACTAATTTTTAAACCACTTAAATTAGATAAATGAGATGGCAGAGAAAGAAAGTAAAACAGCTGGTTTTCCTCATTTTATTCTCTCTCATGCACACATGACTTCCAGTACTAACCCAAAGCTTTCACAGGCAGAATATCATGGAGTGACTTTGGGAAAGAAGAGAGGTTTGGGGCAGCATTTGAACCTGGAAAAGGACGTTATTTGAAGACTTGGGGTTCCCGGAACCAGCAGTGCGGTGCCTCCCCTGGGCTTTGCAGAGTGCTCCAGTCCACTGAGTCTGCCCCTTGTCCCTGTAGCTGTAGTTACATATAATGTCGTATGAGTTCTGATACTTGCTGGAGAAAATCTGATCTCTGTGGGTAAGCAAGAAATTGGGAGTAGAAGGAGAGAATTGAGAATACAGTGTGGAGAGAAAGAAGAGGTCAACTGGAAAGAGCTCTCGTGATAGAGAAGTGAGAACGTGGAGCCGCAGCACTGGGCTGAGCCCCAGCCGCCAACAAGTGCCTGCTGGGCGGCCTCACCTGAGCAGCCTTTGCTCCAGCACAATTGGGACTGTCTTCTCCCTCCTGCTTCCGTGTCTCATTCCTAGATAGAAGGTTTCTCTTGGCTTAGAGGATCTTCAGAAAAATCGGTGTTCTCAGGAATGGGGAGAGCCCCATGACTTGCAGTGGAAACTGAGTCAGTTATAACTTCCATGGAACCTTTGCATGTTGCAGGTACTCAATCGATAGTTGTCAGTTTGCTTAATGCATCCCTAAATTGCTGTACTTGATGTGTAGGCTGTAGTGCTGCTGGATATATTTTGTCTTCATGAATAAGAATCTTTCAAATATAATTTATTCTTTTATGGCAGAAACAAATCTCAGGGTATAATTTCAGTTTTACAAAAAAATGTACCTTTTGCTGTAGGAATGTAGTTTCTTTTTCAAAACCCCATCTGCAAGTTGACAGATGTTTATTACAGGGGTGTTACAGAGGTGGGGATGGGAGGCTCAGTCTTCATCACCTCTGTCCCCAGTGTGTAGTTTCTTTTTCAAAACCCCATCTGCAAGTTGACAGATGTTTTTTACAGGGGTGTTACAGAGGTGGGGATGGGAGGCTCAGTCTTCATCACCTCTGTCCCCAGTGGTGTCCAGGACGTCCTTGTCCTGCTGTCTGCGCCTCACCACCCTTACCAGCGAGGTGGCCCTCAGGCCTCTGCCTCAGGCATCCACAGTCACTTTTGGAGGCCCTGTCCCCAGACTCCCATGCAGCCACTTATTCTCTGAGACTTGGCTACTCCCCTGGGCTCCGCGTGAAAAGTGGGTGCCACGCTGTTCTCTCAGAACCCCCCAGCCTCCTTGTGAGGGACAAGGCTTAGGACCCCATTTCTGGAGGGGCTCCTAACTTCTCTGTACTCCTGTTCCCTCTTCCCCTTTCTGAGCCCAGGAGCTACCGTCATTCTCTGTCTGACTCTCACACCTGCTGCAGGCCTGAGTTTCTTAAAGTTCTCGGTCTCCAGTTAGCTGTTTGATCCTGTGCCTGTCACAGACGATGGAATGTATTGGATGACTGAAGGAGCTGTGGCAACGTTGTAGCAGGGATATTATCTCACTACATTTCTTGTAAAGATTAGCCTTTTAATATCTTTATGGACTTGTCTTTCTTCCGTTCTTTAAACTTGTTTTTCTTTATGTAGCTTTATACTTATAAACATAATTACAGTCCCTCAGTATTCATGGGGAGTTGGTTCTAAGACCTCCTGCAGATACCAAAATTCATAGATGCTCAGGGCCCTGGTATAAAGTGATGTAGTATCTGATATAACCTACGCGCATCCTCCCATATGCTTTAAACCATCTCTGCATTACTTGTAATACCTCATACAATGTAACTGTTCTGTAAATAGTTATTATACTGTATTGTTCAAGGGACAATGATAAGGAAAAAAATTCTCTATGTGTTCAGTGCAGACATATTTTTAAAAAATATTTTCTATCCGCAGTTGGTTGTATCCAGGGATGCAGAACCCACAAGTAGGGAGAGCCAAGTATATGTAGTCCTAACGTGGTCACAGGTCCCTTACAGGCAAGAAGTCCTGCACCAGAATCTGTCTCTTGTAGTGCTGTGTCCAAGTAGGGTTTCCTGCGTGGATGAGCGCACCCACCGGCCACTGCAGAGCCTCTCAGTCACGCAGGAGTGTGCCCCACATACAGACGTAGATGCTGTGTAGACAGAAATCGTGGGAACTATGTGGCTCGCCTGCTTAAAGTACACAGCTCAGTGATTTTTAGTATATTTACAGAGTTGCTCAGCCCTCACCATCAGTTTAGAGCATTTCTGTCACCCCAGAATGAAACCTCATACCTCTTATGCAGGCCCTGTCGTTTCTCTCCTCCCTCACCCCACCCCACACTCCTCAGCCCTGGCAGCTACTCGTCCACCTTCTGTTTCTATAGATTCTTTTGTTCTGGACATCTCATATAAATGGCATCACTCAGTATGTGGCCCTTTGTGTCTAGCTCCTTTCACTGAGCACATTTTTGCAGGCCATGTGTCCTGTGACGTGCTAGTGCTTCAGGCCTCTTATGCTGAGTTCTCTTCTGTTGTAGGATGGACCACATTGTGCTTATCAGTTCATGAGTTGATAGGCTCTTGGGTTATTTCCACTTTTTGGCTCTATGAATAATGCTGCGGTGAACGCCCACGGGCAAGTGTTTATGTGGACCTGCTTAAGGATGTTAGTAACTGAAGCCTCTCTGTTCTTTTAAAAAATACCTTTTGTCGTGATAAGAAGCTATTATTACTGAATTCGGAAGTTTCAAGAATTGTGGATAAAAAACATTTTGAATAAAGAAACTTCCATGTCCAGATGTAGAAGACAAAAAAAGAAATTCTCCAGACAGAAAAGATGAATTGGAGAGGCAAGCTCAGCCACCGTCACAGGAGGCCGTGGTGGGAGCTCCCTCCTGCTCTGCAGTCAGGGTGTCAAAAGAAATTCTCCAGACAGAAAAGATGAATTGGAGAGGCAGGCTCAGCCACCGTCACAGGAGGCCGTGGTGGGAGCTCCCTCCTGCTCTGCAGTCAGGGTGTCTTCACAAGTCAGGCCTGGAGAGCATACGGGCAGAGGACGCAGGCACATGGAGAGCAGGGAATCAAAATGAGGACAGGACGCGGAAGGACGACGGCTCGGGTGTGGAGCAGAGAAGCAGTGGGAAAACCAAAGCTACCGAGGGGTGTGTCCAGACCTTCACGCTCAGTTTTCAAGGAAGCCAACTTTTCATGCTGTTTTCCTGTGTTAAATGAGTCACTCATTCTTTTTGAAAAGTAGAGAAAACAAGCTTGAAATTAGGAAGTTGGTCTCACATTTATTCGGTTATTTTTAAGGAGTTTATCCTGTTGATGTGAGTGGAATGAAATTTTTTATTAGGAATAATGATACCTCATTTTTTATCTAGACACACAGTATATATATTTCTGCCATTTGGTAGAAGCATAGTTAATGAGCTCTGTGTAATTTATTGTTTATGCTCAGTTTAACTAAACTTAAATTTTTATGTTTTACTTGTTAAGGAAGTGTGTTTCTTTATACTGGATTTGTCATAAATGCTAAGAAAGCCTCAATTCAGGTACCACTGTTACAAATTATTTTTATCACACTAGTGTTAAAAGAATGATGAAACATTTCTTAGAGGTCCCTGAGATTGGTATTTCAGAGGCACCTGATAAACCAGTTGGACTATTTTTGATTATTCCAATATGGTGTTGGTACTGGGGGGGTGATTTAAATTCACTTTGCCCAGCAAGTGTCTCCCTCAGTGTCTTTCCCAACTCTGATTCCTTGAATGTGAGATCATTCTTAGAAGAGAAGATCAAATCATTCTTTCAGCTGACAGTTGTACCTCAGAGCAGGGTTACATCTAATTTCTCCTCACTTCCCTTACGTACAGTGTGTGTGTGTGTGGATAGGTAGTTACAGGTGTGGATGGTACGTGCCCTTTCAGGACCCCTCCTGTGTGTGAGAGTGTGCGTGTGTGTGTGCGTGTGCGTGTGTGTGTGTGTGTAGATAGATGGATAGAGATGGAGGTGCAGGTGTGGGTGGGGGGAGATTAGGGTATTTGGGGGAGATTCTGCTTTCTTAATAACCATAGCGCTTGGATCTTGATGAATCTGTTGAGCTGCTGAGCCTACCCTGATGGTGCTTCCCTCTGCTTTCTTCTGTTAAATACACAGTCAGTGTGCTTGTGGTTTAAGCCACTGTCAGTTATGTGTACTTGCCGTCTGAAGTGGCTCTTCCTAAGCACAGCTGCCCAGCAGCACATTCTGCAAGTCCAGGTCTCATTCCTACCTGTCTTCCTTGTAGTGACCAGTATGTTCACGCCAGGGAGGAGCTGGTTGGAAAGTCCCATCAGGGTTCTTAGAGGCAGTGCCCATCGGTTGAGGTTTTGATGAGGCGAGGCAGACAAGGCAAGACGGGGGCCAGAGGACAGAGGAGCCCACTGTGCAGAACCTCAGAGCGTGCTGAGCACAAGTGCAGGACGGGAAGGTGCAGGGGTTAGCGAGACAGGAGGAAGTGCAGGTGCAGTGGGTCTGCCTCTGCCTCTCTCTGCCTTCCTCCTACCCTGCCCTCTCTCTGTCCTGTTCCCCTCGTTTGACAGGTTCTCTCCAGGTACAGACCCAACCACAGAAGGAGAGCATGTTGCTCTTTGGTAGCTCCAGCAACCTTCCCAAGAAAACTTCCTTCTTATTTGCAAGTCCATTCCTGAACCAATACTCCTTTGGCTGGAGGATGGAGTTCTGGACCAATACTGGATAGTGTGCTTCCTGCCCCAGGAGGAGGGCAGAGGACCAGCTGCAGTGTAAATTGAAGAGGGTTCCATGGAGTAGGAGCTGAATGATTTCCCAGATAAAGAAATGACTGGCAGGAAAACAATGTCCTTTACAAATACTGTGGAAAAAATAGAAGATGCCCAGAGAGCATACCTCAAAGTAATCTAGGCTTTTCTGAGAGAATATTCAGTGGACAGTAGTTTCTAACTCATCTAGGTAGAACTGTGGTTGACTGCTGTTTTCTTTCTGTTGCCTATTTGCATTTTCTTTCTTTAATAATGCACTTGTATTGGTTGCATAATAACACAATTGAAACAAAGGACAAAGTGCTAAGCAGCCCCACACACACTCACACGTATACATGTGTGTATAAAATTCTTAAGAACCTGCTCTAAAATCAAGTTTTTTATAGACATCTTCTCGAATTCTCAATAAAATACAGCTAAGCAGGAAACTGGAGTTCAGAATTAATTTTCCTGAAGCTAAGAATGTTAGGACCAGGACTCTAATCCCTGGCTTCCTGACTCTGAAGAGCTCGGGAAGCAGTCTTAGTGAGGGCAAGGAAGGTCTTAACTAAGAAGCCCTTTCTTCTGCCTGGAGCCCCTGTGAGGAGCCGAGCAAGGAGGAGACTCATGTGGGGTTTTAGCAAGTTCATCTTTGTAGCTGTAGAAGAGGGGGGGAGCAGGCAGGAGCTTGCGGAGTCGATGGGCCCGTGAGTCTGGAGGCCGGTCATGAGCATGGGGGCAGGAGGCAGTGCCCGGGGCGCTTCAAACAGACTTCTGTGCACCACACGCTCGTGGTTGTTTCCTCTTTTCATGTAAGTTTTTCCACATTTGTGTGTCTTTATACTTAGTTGTACTTTCTTTTCTCTATTCTTGGGTTCTTTCTATAAGAATCTGTTTCTCCTTTTTATTGACTGTGCTCATCAGTTCTGTACCTTCAATGTAGGTAAGGATGTGATTGGAAATGGCAGAGGTTTGTGAAGACCACCTCCCTGGCGCAGCGATGTGCCTCCTCTCCCTGCACACCTTTGGGCTGACAAGAAGGTTCTAGTCAGAGCTGATGAGGCTAGTTCAGTACGCAGGACAGCAGGAGAGCTGAGACAACATGCTGAGTTTAGTAAGCTTGCTGCTGTTCCCACTTGATACTGTGGCTGTTTTAATGCCATCCCTAGGGTGTTGAAGCCCAACCTGAGTCCATGAACAAGAGTTCCTGGTGTACTCCAAGTGGTGCTTGCCAACTTATCACTTTTGTTCTTTGTGTCAGTTTAAATTCTAGGAATGTACTTCAACACAATTCACTTTGTGCCTGGTTTAAAGCTGTGAAATAAAAATAAGGTGGCGTTGGATAAGAGCATGCATGTGATGTAGCAGGGGTAGGGTTTTGTGTCACTTGCTGAAGGCAGGAGTCACATGCTATTACATGTTGCTTTGACACGGGCCTTGGTGTGTGCATGGTACAGCATTCACTGCCTTTCCCAGTGTCCCATTGTCTTGTACCCTCTGGACGGAATCCCACCCTGCCCCTTTGCATTATGAGAAGTAAAAGATTTCAGAATGTGGTATCACTGGGTTCCTCAACGTTAGCTCAGACCCCCACATGTAATTTCTTTTTTCTCTGAGACAGGACCTGAATATGGTAGGTTTCCCCATGCAGCCTTAAAATGTAGTTGTTTATTTACTTACAATACAATAACGATTTTTAAAGTACCCACTATATGCAAGGCTAGGGCATAGATCAGCCAGGGCAGGAGAAGCGAGGTGACAAGACAATGCTTCCCCCCATGGTGACTTGTCTGACTCCGGAAGTCCAGTGCTGCTCATCCTACCCTAAACCTCACAGTGTTTGCAGAGGCTTACATGTGTGTAGACATATCTGGTCCTGTCACTCCTCTGCTTAGAGAGGAGTGGCCCTCTGGGGCCTACAGCACAGAGTTACTGATGCGGTAAGCAAGCCCTGTGGCCCGTGGCTCCGTCCTGCTTCCCCAGATTCCATCTTCTCCTGAACATGTTCCGTTCCCAAAGTCATGCTGATTAAGTCACTGTCTCCCGAACATGTCCTGCATGCTCGCACTATCTGCTGACTCGTTTCTCTCTCCCTCCCTGAGTATTTGAACTGGCTGTATGCTGTCCTGTTTGTGGTTGCATGGTCAATGTGTAGACACTTGCAGCCCCTCCACCTTTCAACAGCTCCTTACCACAAACAGAGTTCTGTCCCTACAGGAGGCAGCCTTGCCCTGAGTGCTGGGTGTTTGAGGTGGCTTCCACAAGAATCTGTAACTAATGTGGGGTACAGCTGGGCCAAAGGAGAATGTGAGCGTTGTAGTATCTGTAGGCCTTGGTGCCTAGCCCCTGTTGAGGACAGTGAAAGTCCTGGGGGAGGAAGAGGGGGCTCACATAGGTGGTCATGCACCTGCCGGTGCTCTTCAACAAATAAAAGTTTTCTTTTTAGAATGAAAAGTATCAAAACCATGGGGCAAAGATGATCAAAAAAAGGACAAGTAGAATTTGAAATATAATATGGGAAATCTCAAACAGATGCAGTTGTTACATCCAGTCTGCTAGGCAGGTGGTGCGCAACTTTAGAAGGTCTCTGTCCTCATGAACCATTCTTACCACCCTTCATGGAAGACTTTGGGCTCCTTCTGTCCTGAGTCAAGAAGGTTGAGCAATAGCTGGATGTGAGCGCACGCTGGACCAGGCCCTCTGATCACTATGCCCCTGCCACCACATCCTCACCACTGCCTGCCATCCTGTGTCTTCAGAACATCTGAGGGCCGGCCCAGTGGCGCACTGGATAGTGCACCGCTTGGGAAGCGCGGCGGCACTCCCGCCCGAGGGTTCGGATCCCACATACAGACCGGTTCCCGCTCACTGGCTGAGCGAGGCGCGGGAGCAGCACCGAGGGTTGCGATCCCGTTGCCGGTCCTGGTCCGGTACGGGGGCGACACTGAGGGTTGCGATC
>NW_007729810.1:44710-50276 GCF_000696425.1 Galeopterus variegatus | reverse complement strand
AAAAAAAAAAAAAAAAAAAAAAAAAAAAAAAAAAAAAAAAGAACATCTGACCCAGCAAGGGCCAGGGAACAGACATCTCCTCTTTTATTCTGTAAGATTGTGCTTACCTACAACCAGGAGACTTCTAGTAAAGAATATTGTATAGAACCTCTAAAATCAAACCAGGCCTCTTGGACCAAAGAAAGTCACTTTATTTTCACTGCTTTGCTGACTAGTAAATTGCAATGTATTGACAGTGTTCTCCTCGCGTGTTGGGATTTCCACCTGCTTATAGGACAAGACCCTGGTGAAGAAGTGCCTGAAACTGAGAATAGCATTTTGTTCTATACATGCACCGTTTTACATAACTGCCAATAAACCCCAATAAATGAACCTTCCTTAGCAGAGAAACACCAAACAGTCGAGCTATTTACTGTTAAATATTTACAGTGAGGCATGAGGAACGTTAAGAACTGGTTTTTCCAGTTTCCCTGTTCCCTTCAGATGCCAGGGAACACTGGATTCCATTACCTCAGCAGGAAGAGCTGGAGCGCCTTAAGTCCTGTTTCCAAAATACAGCTGCTTTTACGTATTTGTTTTATTTGTTCAGTTAGACAAGCCAAAGACCAGGCCTGTCAGCCACATTGAAGAGGTTGATGCTAACTCGTAATTCTGAGCCTTAGATCTGACGTGGGTACCCAGGATGTTCCTAAATTCCAGGAGTTCTTTAGGAAAGAAGAGCTCCTGTGTGACTTTCTGTTACCACAGAGGCTCAGGTTTTACTATACAGCTTGTGAAAATCTCTGTCTCCCCATGTAACCCCTGTTAGCATAAATCAGTTGTTTTTTCTGTTTGGTGAGTAATTTGGAAATGGGTTTTGGTCACCAAACTTTTCATAAGCCCCCAGTTTGCAACATATTGTTTTCAGTACATCCTCAGGCAATTTGGTACCAGCCTCTTCCTTTACAGAGAGACGCATGTGTGAGGAGAGGCGTAATTCGTTTTCTAAAACTTACATTTAATTAGGAAAATAAAAGCACAAGGCAAACATGCCTGAGAAACACTTTTAAAACATATTTTGGAAAATAAAAATTTCACAACCACAACACTTTGGAAATAATATCTTCTGTCTCCCAGACCTGCAGAAGCACAGGAAAGCATGTGCTAGTGTCTCGGATGTGCTAATGGCTCCTGGACATAAACTCACAGTCATCGAGTAACTGAGTGATGGCTGAGCACCAGTGTGGCCCCAGCACCAATGTGGCCTCTCTCGATTCTATCCAGATATTTTATCCTCACTGATATTTAGAGAAGCAGGCAGAAGCTGAATTAACGTCTGTGTAAAGTTCCTCAGATTAGAAATTTCACTGAGTACAGATGTCACTTCTGCTGCAGGTCATATGACTTCGGCAGACAGCACGCCTTGAGCCGCACCCTCCCCCACCCTCAGATCCTGCCTTGGTGGTTTGTCCGATTTTGGATTTGATCATCTGTTTAATTCTTCCGAGTGGAGCAATAAAGAGGTAGATTGTTTGTAAATTGTGAAATGGGAGCACGGCAAGTTCAGTTTACTTTTAGCTCAAATGAGCCTGAGGGAAATCAGTTTATTTAGGAAGATCAGGGTGAGCCGAGGTGTTCCCCCCAAGGGCTTCTGTTTTGGCCATTTCCTTTCTCCCCCAAAAGATACTATGTTCTCTAATTGCTGCTTTTTCATTCATTAATATCATCAGGAACTGACGACCTGAGGGAAATCAGTTTATTTAGGAAGATCAGGGTGAGCCGAGGTGTTCTCCCCAAAAAGATACTATGTTCTCTAATTGCTGCTTTTTCATTCATTAATATCATCAGGAACTGACGAGGCCTGACTTGGAATCACTTAGTGTCATGTTTGTTGTTGAATTGTTTCACTAAAAAAATTACTAATCCATAACTCTGAGTTCAGAGCACATTCTAACCTCTAAGAATGAATACATCTCTCATTTAGGGGTAGTTATTTTCAAGAGCAAACTTTTCAGTTTCCAGTTTAAAAAATAATCATCTTTCCTTTTTCCTTTTCTGAGTGTTTAGTGACACAGATGGGGCATTCTTGGTCTCGTTTTTGACCCAGGTTGTAATTTGTTAGATGAGCTCTATTGATATCACTTTACCTTTCCCTGAGGACTTTTACCCTTTTCTTACTGTAGCATAAAACAACCTTATATTTCAAACAGAGCTCCGTGTTTTTGAATGGCCTTTTGAGGACATCAGTAGGCTATGGTCTAGTGTGCATCTGTCTTTGTTTCCATTACACTGTAGTCACTTGTGGACAGGACTTTCATGTTCACGCTGTGCCTCAGCGGGTGGTTAAAGTATTAATATGTGAAGTAAGTCCAGTCTGTGGTTGTTGCTATAATCAGTGTTCGAGTGTGGAGGTCTGCGATTTCAGCATCTGCCAAACAAGAACTCTCTGTGGAACATTTACAGCATTCATAGCATAGAGGAAACGGGTTCACAAAGCAAAAGCCTCTGAATTCCATTCCTTCTAGAATGGAAACGGACTGTTGGCAAAACACAGATCTCAGGACTTTGTGTTGTTCTTAACAACAAGTGTCTCAGTTTAGGTGTATCATGGTTGGCTTTTGCTTACAGAGTTTATTGCTGAGTCAAAATATTGGCCTGTGTTACAAAGTAAATCAGTAAGTAACACAGCAAAGCAATAATTGTGTCCTTGTAAACAAGCATTGCATGTAAAATGGAATCAACATGTTTCCTTCTAAAGACTATTCTGCCCATTTTATTGAGCAGCAACATTTGATAGAGAATAAATATATCATATTTTCTGACATTTAATCTACAAACTCATTTATTCAGTAGAAATTTGAATTCCTACAATGTGCCAGACTTGTAAGAGGGGGTGCAAAGAAGATAAGGGCCTTCAAAGAGTTCATGGTCTCCTAGGAAACAAAGTTTAATACGTGAAAAATACAGTGGGAGATACACACAAGGCACCATGGGAGGCAGGGCAGAGGGTGGCACCAGTCTTGGCGTGAAAGATACCTTAGACCTCCAAGGAGGAGGTGACTCCTGCACTGGATCTCAAAAGAGTGGGTAGAATTTGAAGAGTCAGAGGTAAGAATAGGGGAAGGATGAGGGGTNATTGTTTGTAAATTGTGAAATGGGAGCACGGCAAGTTCAGTTTACTTTTAGCTCAAATGAGCCTGAGGGAAATCAGTTTATTTAGGAAGATCAGGGTGAGCCGAGGTGTTCTCCCCAAAAAGATACTATGTTCTCTAATTGCTGCTTTTTCATTCATTAATATCATCAGGAACTGACGAGGCCTGACTTGGAATCACTTAGTGTCATGTTTGTTGTTGAATTGTTTCACTAAAAAAATTACTAATCCATAACTCTGAGTTCAGAGCACATTCTAACCTCTAAGAATGAATACATCTCTCATTTAGGGGTAGTTATTTTCAAGAGCAAACTTTTCAGTTTCCAGTTTAAAAAATAATCATCTTTCCTTTTTCCTTTTCTGAGTGTTTAGTGACACAGATGGGGCATTCTTGGTCTCGTTTTTGACCCAGGTTGTAATTTGTTAGATGAGCTCTATTGATATCACTTTACCTTTCCCTGAGGACTTTTACCCTTTTCTTACTGTAGCATAAAACAACCTTATATTTCAAACAGAGCTCCGTGTTTTTGAATGGCCTTTTGAGGACATCAGTAGGCTATGGTCTAGTGTGCATCTGTCTTTGTTTCCATTACACTGTAGTCACTTGTGGACAGGACTTTCATGTTCACGCTGTGCCTCAGCGGGTGGTTAAAGTATTAATATGTGAAGTAAGTCCAGTCTGTGGTTGTTGCTATAATCAGTGTTCGAGTGTGGAGGTCTGCGATTTCAGCATCTGCCAAACAAGAACTCTCTGTGGAACATTTACAGCATTCATAGCATAGAGGAAACGGGTTCACAAAGCAAAAGCCTCTGAATTCCATTCCTTCTAGAATGGAAACGGACTGTTGGCAAAACACAGATCTCAGGACTTTGTGTTGTTCTTAACAACAAGTGTCTCAGTTTAGGTGTATCATGGTTGGCTTTTGCTTACAGAGTTTATTGCTGAGTCAAAATATTGGCCTGTGTTACAAAGTAAATCAGTAAGTAACACAGCAAAGCAATAATTGTGTCCTTGTAAACAAGCATTGCATGTAAAATGGAATCAACATGTTTCCTTCTAAAGACTATTCTGCCCATTTTATTGAGCAGCAACATTTGATAGAGAATAAATATATCATATTTTCTGACATTTAATCTACAAACTCATTTATTCAGTAGAAATTTGAATTCCTACAATGTGCCAGACTTGTAAGAGGGGGTGCAAAGAAGATAAGGGCCTTCAAAGAGTTCATGGTCTCCTAGGAAACAAAGTTTAATACGTGAAAAATACAGTGGGAGATAAGCACAAGGCACCATGGGAGGCAGGGCAGAGGGTGGCACCAGTCTTGGCGTGAAAGATACCTTAGACCTCCAAGGAGGAGGTGACTCCTGCACTGGATCTCAAAAGAGTGGGTAGAATTTGAAGAGTCAGAGGTAAGAATAGGGGAAGGATGAGGGGTGTATCAGAAGACGGAGCCAAGGTGAGTGACCTTAGACAGAACATTGCACAATTCAGGAGTGTGAAGAAGACTGGGCACCGAGAGCCATGTAGGCCACATGAAGGGGCTTAGACTGACCTGGGGAGTGGGACATGAAGGACTTCGGGCAGCAGAGTAATCAAGCCCTCTGGGGGCATATGGGTGCAGGTGGTAGGGTCAGTGGGGAGTCTGTACCAGCATGCAGGAGGTTGGGATGACTTGAACTGGGGCAGTGGAACTGAAGATTGAGTTGGAGAGATGGCCAGGGATGTTCAAGAGGTAAAATTGTCAGGTCCTCCTTCGTGATTGCAGAGTGAGATAAGGGAAGAGGCCATATGATGACTCCAGGTTCTCTAGTTTGGTTCTCAGTGATAGGTGAACACGACAGGAGATGAGATGATGCAGAATTCAGTTTGGTGATGGTCCCATATAAGATCTCTGTCTCCAGACAATAGGATGTACAGGATTGATGCTGGAAGACAATTTGGTGTTACGGATAGATTTAGAAGGCATAGACATATGCATTTGTCAATAGATAAGAAAAATGAGGTTCAGTTGGGGATGTAGCTATAGTGAAAAGGACGGTAAGCCAAGAGAAATAACACTGTCATTTAAGGAAGGACGGAGAAACATGAGCTCTGGAAAAGATGGACAGACTGTGGTCAGAGAGTGTAGATGAGACTAAGGAGCATGGTGGAGAAGATGGACAGACAGTGTAGAAGAGGTTAAGGATCGTGGTGGAGCAGATGGACAGGCTGTGGTCAGACAGGGTAGAAGAGGCTAAGGAGCATGGTGGAGAAGATGGACAGACAGGGTAGAAGAGGCTAAGGAGCGTGGTGGAGAAGATGGACAGGTGTATGGGAGATCTCTGTACATTCCTCTTCAATTTTGTTATGAACTCTAAAAACATTAAGTATTTTTTTTTTTAAGTTGATTCCTGGAAAGGTGAATAAAATTAACATACTTCTTTTTTTTTTTT
>NW_007729810.1:40678-43723 GCF_000696425.1 Galeopterus variegatus | reverse complement strand
GGGTTGCGATCCGTTGCCGGACACGGAAAAAGACAAAAGACAAAAAAAAAAAAAAAACATACTTCTAATAATTGATCAAGAAAAAGAGAAATTTCAAATTTCCAGTGTAAGGAATGAATAGAAGGACATACTTATAGATAACATGACATCAAAGAGATAAGAAAGTATTAAACCATTGAAAATTTAGGTAAAGTGGGCATATTTCCTGAACAATACAACAACCTCATAATACTGAAATATGGAGAAATAAGAAAAGCTGAATAGTTCTATTTCTCCTGAAGGCACTGATTCTGAAATGAAAACTGGTCCCACTAAGAAACCAGAAGGCCAGAGGGTTCTCCTGGGAGCCTTTCCAAACACCTGAGGAGGAAACGACATCCATATGACACTAATTCTTCTAGAGAATAAAAAAGAGAAGCCTTTATATCTTTTTTTATGAGTCATGCAAACATTGATACCAAAATCTAGCAAAGATATAAGAAATGAAAATTTTAGGCCATCTGTCTCATGCAAATGAATTCAGAACTTCCAAACAAAATATTAGCAAATCAAATCCAGCAACATATGTAACTGATAATATATGATGACCATATTGGGTTTATTTTTGGAATATAAGGTTGGCTTAACATTTAAAAACTATTATATTTTACTTTATTAGTAAATGAGAAAAGGCATATGGTTATATTAATGGATATTGAAAAATATTTGATTAAGTGCATTACTTGTTCATGGTTTTTACCCATGAGAGTAAAAACTCTCAGCAAACTAGTACTAGAAGGACACTTATTTAATCTAATAAAGATTATCTGCAAAAATCTACAGCGAAAAATCATACTTAAGGGTGAAATATTGAAAGTTTTTCCTCTGTGATGGGAATGAATCAAAAGTGCTGTCTTTGACCATTTCTGTTAAACCAGAGGTCAAACCAGTGGAGTGAGTCAGAAGAAAGGAGTACCAAGCACAGGGTTTGAAAGAAAGAAATAAAACTATTATTACTGGCAGATGACATGATTGTATATACATGGAAAACCCAAAAGAATCTACAGACCAGTTGTTAGAATCAGTAAGCAAAGTTAGCAGCTTGCTAGATACAAAGTCAATGTATAAAAACAAAATGTGTTCTATAAAACAACAACATATAAAAATAACCTCCCAATTTTTTTAAGTTAACACTAACATCAAAGAAAAAACATGAAATAATTATGAAAAAACAAAAGTGGCACAAAATCTCTACACTGACAGCCACAAAACATTACTGGAAAGAATTAAAGAACAAATACTAAGTGGAGAGACACACCATGTTCAGATGATTCAGTATTTAAAGATTCCAATTGTCCCCAGATTAATTTGCAGGATCAGAGTGATCCCGCTCAGACCCCCAGCCCACAGTGTCATGTAATACAGCAGCAGCGTGGAGGGGTCTGTCCACACAGCAGCAGGGAACCTCACAAACAGTGCTGGCCAGAAGAAGCCGGAGAGAAAAGTGTATACACGGCCTGATTTGTTGTTATAAGTTCAGCAGCAAACAAAGCTAGTTTACAGTCTGCAAAGTTAGTTAGTGCTTACCTTCGGGGCCAGCAGACAGCATCAGGAGGGGCCCGGGGGCCTTCCGTGATGCTGGCAGAGTGTGCATTTTTTCTAGGTGTTCTCTACGCTGTGGTTTTGTGAAGATTTGAGTGCTGCACATGAGATTTGTTCATTTGGTTTTGTGAAGATTTGAGTGCTGCACATGAGATTTGTTCATTTAAAATTTACATAAGGATGGCTTTGGCTATTTGGGGTCTTTTGTTGTTCCACATGAATGTTAGGATTGTTTTTTCTCTTTCTGTGAAAAATGTCATTGGTATTTTGATGGGGATTGCATTGAACCTGTAGATTGCTTTGGGTAGCATGGACATTTTCACAGTGTTAATTCTTCCATCTTTTGGGGTCCTCTTTGATTTCTTTCAGTAGTGATTTGTAGTTCTCTTTGTAGAGATCTATAAAGATCTTGGTTAAATTGATTCCTAGGTATTTTATTTTTTTTGGTGACTATTGTAAATGGACTTGTCTTCTTGATTTCTTTTTCTGCTAGTTTGTTATTGGAGTGTAAAAATACTACTGATTTTTGTGTATTGGTTTTGTATCCTGCAACTTTACTGAAATCATTTATCAATTCTAATAAGAGTTTTTTTGGTAGAGTCTTTAGGTTTTTCTAAATGTAGGATCATGTCATCTGCAAACAGAGACACTTTGACTTTGTCTTTTCCAGTCTGGATGCCCTTTATTTCTTTCTCTTGCCTGATTGCTCTGGCTAGTACTTCCAATACTATGTTGAGTAGGATTGGTGAGAGTGGCATCCCTGCCTTGTTCCTATTCTTGAAGGAAATGCTTTCATCTTTTTCCCATTCCAGATGATACTGGTGGTGTATATGGCTTTTGTTTTATATGGGTTTTATTGTGTTGAGATACTTTTCTTCTATACCCAATTTGCTGCGAGTCTTTATCATGAACGGATGATGAATTTTGTCAAGTGCTTTTTCTGCATCTATTGAGATAATCATATGTTTTTTGTCCTTGATTTTGTTGATGTGGTTTATCACTGTATTAGTCCACTTCTGTTGCTTATACCAAAATTCCTGAAACTGGGTGATTTATAAGAAAATGAAATTTATTGCTTACATTTTCTGAGGCTGGGAAGTCCAAAGTCCAGGAAACACATCTGGTGAGAGTTTTCTTTGGTGGTGGCTTTACAGCAATGCAGGTGTCTCACATGGCAGAAAATTGTGGAGCAGAGTGAGAGAGAGAGACTCTTGTACTCTCTTATTAAAGCCCTCAGAACCACACCCCTGACCACCATTTTTAATCCATTCACTAGGCATGGTCCTCAGAATCCAATCACCTCTTCAAGACCCCACCTCTTTAATTACCATAATAGGATTTCCCACTCTCTTAACAGTCACAGTGGGGGGATCAAGCTACTAATACATAAAACTTGGAGGACTGGGCCGGCCCGGTGGCGCACTGCTACAGTGCGCCGCTTGGGAGCATGGTGGCACTCCCACC
>NW_007729810.1:38641-40040 GCF_000696425.1 Galeopterus variegatus | reverse complement strand
GGCCTCATAAAATGAGTTTGGAAGAATAGCCTCTGTTTCAATTTTTTGGAATAGTATGGAACGAATTGCTATTAACTCCTCTTTAAAATTTGGTAGAAGTTAGCAGTGAAGCCATCTAGACCTGGGGTTTTTTTTGTTGGGAGACTGCTGATTACTGCTTCAATAGCACTGCTTGTTATTGGTCTGTTCAGGTGTTCTATCTCTTCTTAGTTCAGTTTTGGTAGTTTATGTGTTTCCAGAGGCATTACACTACCTGACTTCAAATTATACCACAAAGCTTTATTAACCAAAACAGCTTGGTACTGGCATTAATACAGACAGATGGACCAGTGGTACAGAGTGGAGAACCCAGAAATCAATCCACATACTTACAGCCAACTGATCTTCAACAAAGGAATCAAGAACATACATGGGAAAGGACAGTCTCTTCAATAAATGGTGCTGGGAAAACTGGATATCCATGTGAAGAAGAATGAAACTAGATCCATACCCCTCACCATATACTAAAATCAACTCAAAATGGATTAAAGACTTAAATATTTAAGACCTGAAACTATAAAACTCCTAAAAGAAAACATAAGGGAAACACTTTAAGATGTAAGACTGGGCAAAAACTTTATGGAAAAGACCTCAATAGCACAGGCAACAAAAGAAAAAATAAACAAAAGTGATTACATAAAGCTAAAATACTTCTGCACAGCAAAAGAAACAATTGACAGAGCAAAAAGACAACCCACAGAATGGGAGAAAATATTTGCAAACTATACATCCAACAAGAGATTAAAATCCAGAATATACAAGGAACTCAAACAACTCAACAGTAAAAATAAACCCAATTAAAAAATGGACAAAGGAGCTGAATAGACATTTCTCAAAGGAAGACATACAGCTGGCCAACACATACATGAAAAAATGCTCAACATCACTAAGCATCAGGGGAATGCAGATCAAAACCACATTGAGATATCAGCTCACCCCAGTTAGACTGGCTGTTATCAAAAAGACAGAATAACAAATGCTGATGAGGATGCAGAGAAAGGGGAACCCTCCTGCACTGTTGGTGGGACTGTAAATTGGTGCAGCCTTTATGGAAAAGAGTATGGAGTTTCCTCAAACAAGTACAGATAGAATTTCCATATGATACAGCAATCTCATTTCTGGGTATATACCCAAAGGAATGGAAATCATCATGTTGAAGGGACACCTGCATTCCCATGTTTATTGCAGCTCTATATACAGTAGCCAAGTTATGGAACCAACATAAATGTCCATCAATGGACAACTGGATAAGAAAAATGTGGTATATATACACAGTGGAATACTACTCAGCCATAAAAAAGAATTCAATTCTGCCATTTGCAGCAACACAGATGAGCTTAGGGAAAATTATGTTAAGCGA